>NC_088209.1:300000-595476 GCF_037126465.1 Ornithodoros turicata | reverse complement strand
TTTTAATTTCAAACACGTCCAGTGTGATTTACTTGTTTCATTAATGGCTTTTTTTCCTGCATTATAATTCACTGGCCTGCACTGTGGCATTGAGGAGTGCTCAGTCACCCTCCCGGGTGTGTCGCTCGCTGACCGACCCAGGTTTGCCAATTCCAAACGATGCGCAGCTACCCAGAGCTGACGAGCCGCTAACACGGCGAAACACGTATCCTCTGGTGTTGTCGCATCGTTCCATGATTATCTGTTTCTCTGCGTGTAGACATAGAAGGCATCTTATACTGTAATTTTGAATTTCAAACACGTCTAGTGTCATTTACTTGTTTCCTTAATGGCTTTTTCCCCTGCATTATAACTCACTGGCTTGCACTGTGGCATTGAGGAGTGCTCAGTCACCCTCCCAGGTGTATCGCTCGCTGGCTGACCCCTGGTTTGCGAATTCCAAACGATGCGCAGCTACCCAATCTGACGAGACGCAAACACGGCGAAACACGTGTCCTCTGGTGCTGTCGCATCGTTCCATGAGTATCTGTTTCTCTGCGTGTAGCCATAGAGGGCATCTTAACCTGTAATTTTGAATTTCAAACACGTCTAGTGTCATTTACTTGTTTCCTTAATGGCTTTTTTCCCTGCATTATAATTCACTGGCTTGCACTGTGGCATTGAGGAGTGCTCAGTCACCCTCCCGGGTGTATCGCTCGCTGACCGACCCCTGGTTTGCCAATTCCAAACGATGCGCAGCTACCCAGAGCTGACGAACCGCTAACACGGCGAAACACGTGTCCTCTGGTGTTGTCGCACCGTTCCATGAGTATCTGTTTCTCTGCGTGTAGACATAGACGGCATCTTAACCTGTAATTTTGAATTTCAAACACGTCTAGTGTCATTTACTTGTTTCCTTAATGGCTTTTTTCCCTGCATTATAATTCACTGGCTTGCACTGTGGCAGTGAGGAGTCCTCAGTCAGCTTCCCGGGTGTATCGCTCGCTGACCGACCCCTGGTTTGCCAATTCCAAACGATGCGCAGCTACCCAGAGCTGACGAGACGCAAGCACGGCGAAACACGTGTCCTCAGGTGTTGTCGCATCGTTCCATGAGTATCTGTTTCTCTGCGTGTAGACATAAAGGCATCTTATACTGTAATTTTGAATTTCAAACACGTCTAGTGTCATTTACTTGTTTCCTTAATGGCTTTTCCCCTGCATTATAACTCACTGGCTTGCACTTTGGCATTGAGGAGTGCTCAGTCACCCTCCCGGGTGTACCGCTCGCTGACCGACCCCTGGTTTGCCAATTCCAAACGATGCGCAGCTACCCAGAGCTGACGAACCGCTAACACGGCGAAACACGTGTCCTCTGGTGCTGTCGCATCGTTCCATGAGTATCTCTTTCTCTGCGTGCAGCCATAGAAGCCATCTTAATCTGTAATTTTAAATTTCAAACACGTCCAGTGTGATTTACTTGTTTCACTAATGGCTTTTTTTTCTGCACTATAATTCACTGGCTTGCAGTGTGGCATTGAGGAGTGCTCAGTCACCCTCCCGGGTGTATCGCTCGCTGACCGACCCGTGGTTTGCCAATTCCAAACGATGCGCAGCTACCCAGAGCTGACGAGACGCAAACACGGCGAAACACATGTCCTCTTGTGTTGTCGCATCGTTCCATGAGTACCTGTTTCTCTGCGTGTAGACATAGAAGGCATCTTAAACTGTAATTTTGAATTTCAAACACGTCTGGTGTCATTTACTTGTTTCCTTAATGGCTCTTTCCCCTGCATTATAACTCACTGGCTTGCACTTTGCCATTGAGGAGTGCTCAGTCACCCTCCCGGGTGTACCGCTCGCTGACCGACCCCTCGTTTGCCAATTCCAAACGACGCGCAGCTACCCAGAGCTGACGAGACGCAAACACGGCGAAACACGTGTCCTCTGGTGCTGTCGCATCGTTCCATGAGTATCTGTTTCTCTGCGTGTAGCCATAGAGGGCATCTTAACCTGTAATTTTGAATTTCAAACACGTCTAGTGTCATTTACTTGTTTCCTTAATGGCTCTTTCCCCTGCATTATAACTCACTGGCTTGCACTGTGGCATTGAGGAGTGCTCAGTCACCCTCCCGGGTGTATCGCTCGCTGACCGACCCCTGGTTTGCCAATTCCAAGCGATGCGCAGCTGCCCAGAGCTGACGAGCCGCTAACACGGCGAAACACGTGTCCTCTGGTGTTGTCGCATCGTTCCATGAGTATCTGTTTCTCTGCGTGTAGACATAGAAGGCATCTTAAACTGTAATTTTGAATTTCAAACACGTCTAGTGTCATTTACTTGTTTCCTTAATGGCTCTTTCCCCTGCATTATAACTCACTGGCTTGCACTGTGGCATTGAGGAGTGCTCAGTCACCCTCCCGGGTGTATCGCTCGCTGACCGACCCCTGGTTTGCCAATTCCAAGCGATGCGCAGCTGCCCAGAGCTGACGAGCCGCTAACACGGCGAAACACGTGTCCTCTGGTGTTGTCGCATCGTTCCATGAGTATCTGTTTCTCTGCGTGTAGACATAGAAGGCATCTTAAACTGTAATTTTGAATTTCAAACACGTCTAGTGTCATTTACTTGTTTCCTTAATGGCTCTTTCCCCTGCATTATAACTCACTGGCTTGCACTGTGGCATTGAGGAGTGCTCAGTCACCCTCCCGGGTGTATCGCTCGCTGACCGACCCCTGGTTTTCCAATTCCAAACGATGCGCAGCTACCCAAAGCTGACGAGCCGCAAACACGGCGAAACACGTGTCCTCTGGCGCTGTCGCATCGTTCCATCAGTATCTGTTTCTCTGCGTGCTGCCATAGAAGGCATCTTAACCTGTAATTTTGAATTTCAAACACGTCTGGTGTTATTTACTTGTTTCCTTAATGGCTCTTTCCCCTGCATTATAACTCACTGGCTTGCACTTTGGCATTGAGGAGTGCTCAGTCACCCTCCCGGGTGTACCGCTCGCTGACCGACCCTGGTTTGCCAATTCCAAACGATGCGCAGCTACCCAGAGCTGACGAGACGCAAACACGGCGAAACACATGTCCTCTGGCGCTGTCGCATCGTTCCATGAGTATCTGTTTCTCTGCGTGTAGACATAGAAGGCATCTTAACCTGTAAATTTGAATTTCAAACACGTCTAGTGTCATTTACTTGTTTCCTTAATGGCTTTTTTCCTGCATTATAATTCACTGGCTTGCACTGTGGCATTGAGGAGTGCTCAGTCACCCTCCCGGGTGTATCGCTCGCGGACCGACCCCTGGTTTGCCAATTCCAAACGATGCGCAGCTACCCAGAGCTGACGAGACGCAAACACCGCGAAACACATGTCCTCTTGTGTTGTCGCATCGTTCCATGAGTATCTGTTTCTCTGCGTGCAGCCATAGAAGCCATCTTAATCTGTAATTTTGAATTTCAAACACGTCTGGTGTCATTTACTTGTTTCCTTAATGGCTTTTTCCCTGCATTATAATTCACTGGCTTGCACTGTGGCATTGAGGAGTGCTCAGTCACCCCCCGGGTGTACCGCTCGCTGACCGACCCCTGGTTTGCCAATTCCAAACGATGCGCAGCTACCCAGAGCTGACGAGACGCAAACACGGCGAAACACGTGTCCTCTGGCGCTGTCGCATCGTTCCATGAGTATCTGTTTCTCTGCGTGTAGACATAGAAGGCATCTTAACCTGTAATTTTGAATTTCAAACACGTCTAGTGTCATTTACTTGTTTCCTTAATGGCTTTTTTTCCTGCATTATAATTCACTGGCTTGCACTGTGGCATTGAGGAGTGCTCAGTCACCCTCCCGGGTGTACCGCTCGCTGACCGACCCCTGGTTTGCATCCAACGATGCGCAGCTACCCAGAGCTGACGAGACGCAAACACGGCGAAACACGTGTCCTCTGGCGCTGTCGCATCGTTCCATGAGTATCTGTTTCTCTGCGTGTAGACATAGAAGGCATCTTAACCTGTAAATTTGAATTTCAAACACGTCTAGTGTCATTTACTTGTTTCCTTAATGGCTTTTTTCCCTGCATTATAACTCACTGGCTTGCACTGTGGCATTGAGGAGTGCTCAGTCACCCTCCCGGGTGTATCGCTCGCTGACCGACCCCTGGTTTGCCAATTCCAAACGATGCGCAGCTACCCAGAGCTGACGAGACGCAAACACGGCGAAACACATGTCCTCTGGTGTTGTCGCATCGTTCCATGAGTATCTGTTTCTCTGCGTGTAGACATAGAAGGCATCTTAATCAGTAATTTTTAATTTCAAACACGTCCAGTGTGATTTACCTGTTTCTTAATGGCTTTTTTTTCTGCACTATAATTCACTGGCTTGCAGTGTGGGATTGAGGAGTGCTCAGTCACCCTCCCAGGTGTATCGCTCGCTGACCGACCCCTGGTTTTCCAATTCCAAACGATGCGCAGCTACCCAAAGCTGACGAGCCGCAAACACGGCGAAACACGTGTCCTCTGGCGCTGTCGCATCGTTCCATCAGTATCTGTTTCTCTGCGTGCTGCCATAGAAGGCATCTTAACCTGTAATTTTGAATTTCAAACACGTCTAGTGTCATTTACTTGTTTCCTTAATGGCTTTTTTTCCTGCATTATAATTCACTGGCTTGCACTGTGGCATTGAGGAGTGCTCAGTCACCCTCCCGGGTGTATCGCTCGCTGACCGACCCCTGGTTTGCCAATCCAAACGATGCGCAGCTGCCCAGAGCTGACGAGCCGCTAACACGGCGAAACACGTGTCCTCTGGTGTTGTCGCATCGTTCCATGAGTATCTGTTTCTCTGCGTGTAGACATAGAAGGCATCTTAACCTGTAATTTTGAATTTCAAACACGTCTAGTGTCATTTACTTGTTTCCTTAATGGCTTTTTTTCCTGCATTATAATTCACTGGCTTGCACTGTGGCATTAAGGAGTGCTCAGTCACCCTCCCGGGTGTATCGCTCGCTGACCGACCCCTGGTTTGCCAATTCCAAACGATGCGGAGCTACCCAGAGCTGACAAGCCGCTAACACGGCGAAACACATGTCCTCTGGTGTTGTTGCATCGTTCCATGAGTATCTGTTTCTCTGCGTGTAGACATAGAAGGCATCTTAATCTGTAATTTTTAATTTCAAACACGTCCAGTGTGATTTACCTGTTTGTTTAATGGCTTTTTTTTCTGCACTATAATTCACTGGCTTGCAGTGTGGGATTGAGGAGTGCTCAGTCACCCTCCCAGGTGTATCGCTCGCTGACCGACCCCTGGTTTTCCAATTCCAAACGATGCGCAGCTACCCAAAGCTGCCGAGCCGCAAACACGGCGAAACACGTGTCCTCTGGCGCTGTCGCATCGTTCCATCAGTATCTGTTTCTCTGCGTGCTGCCATAGAAGGCATCTTAACCTGTAATTTTGAATTTCAAACACGTCTGGTGTCATTTACTTGTTTCCTTAATGGCTTTTTTCCCTGCATTATAATTCACAGGCTTGCACTGTGGCATTCATGAGTGCTCAGTCACCCTCCCGGGTGTATCGCTCGCTGACCGACCCCTGGTTTGCCAATTCCAAACGATGCGCAGCTACCCAGAGCTGACGAGACGCAAACACGGCGAAACACGTGTCCTCTGGCGCTGTCGCATCGTTCCATGAGTATCTGTTTCTCTGCGTGCAGCTATAGAAGCCATCTTAATCTGTAATTTTTAATTTCAAACACGTCCAGTGTGATTTACTTGTTTCCTTAATGGCTTTTTTTCCTGCATTATAATTCACTGGCTTGCACTGTGGCATTGAGGAGTGCTCAGTCACCCTCCCGGGTGTATCGCTCGCTGACCGACCCCTGGTTTGCCAATTCCAAACGATGCGCAGCTACCCAGAGCTGACGAGCCGCTAACACGGCGGAACACGTTTCCTCTGGTGTTGTCGCATCGTTCCATGAGTATCTGTTTCTCTGCGTGTAGACATAGAAGGCATCTTAACCTATAATTTTGAATTTCAAACACGTCTAGTGTCATTTACTTGTTTCCTTAATGGCTTTTTTTCCTGCATTATAATTCACTGGCTTGCACTGTGGCATTGAGGAGTGCTCAGTCACCCTCCCGGGTGTATCGCTCGCTGACTGACCCCTGGTTTGCGAATTCCAAACCATGCGCAGGTACCCAGAGCTGACGAGACGCAAACACGGCGAAACACGTGTCCTCTGGCGCTGTCGCATCGTTCCATGAGTATCTGTTTCTCTGCGTGCAGCCATAGAAGCCATCTTAATCTGTAATTTTTAATTTCAAACACGTCTAGTGTCATTTACTTGTTTCCTTAATGACTTTTTCCCCTGCATTATAATTCACTGGCCTGCACTGTCGCATTGAGGAGTGCTCAGTCACCCTCCCGGGTGTGTCGCTCGCTGACCGACCCAGGTTTGCCAATTCCAAACGATGCGCAGCTACCCAGAGCTGACGAGACGCAAGCACGGCGAAACACGTGTCCTCTGGTGTCGTCGCATCGTCCCATGAGTATCTGTTTCTCTGCGTGTAGACATAGAAGGCATCTTAACCTGTAATTTTGAATTTCAAACACGTCTGGTGTCATTTACTTGTTTCCTTAATGGCTTTTTTCCCTGCATTATAATTCACTGGCTTGCACTGTGGCATTCATGAGTGCTCAGTCACCCTCCCGGGTGTATCGCTCGCTGACCGACCCCTGGTTTGCCAATTCCAAACGATGCTCAGCTACCCAAAGCGGACGATCCGCAAACACGGCGAAACACGTGTCCTCTGGCGCTCTCGCATCGTTCCATGAGTATCTCTTTCTCTGCGTGCAGACATAGAAGCCATCTTAATCCGTAATTTTTAATTTCAAATACGTCCAGTGTGACTTACTTGTTTCTTCAATGGCTTTTTTCCTGCATTATAATTCACTGGCTTGCACTGTGGCATTGAGGAGTGCTCAGTCACCCTCCCGGGTGTATATCGCTCGCTGACCGACCCCTGGTTTGCCAATTCCAAACGATGCTCAGCTACCCAAAGCTGACGAGCCGCAAACACGGCGAAACACGTGTCCTCTGGCGCTGTCGCATCGTTCCGTGAGTGTGTTTCTCTGCGTGCAGCCATATAAGCCATCTTAATCTGTAATTTTTAATTTCAAACACGTCCAGTGCGACTTACTTGTTTCTGTAATGGCTTTTTTCCTGCATTATAATTCTTCTTCATCTTGACCGTTGGATGAAACAATACAAGGGTGTGAGGAATGGAGAATGGTCACTTCAAAAGAGTTCTGAAACACACAAAGAGAAAAGTGCGTAGTACGTCGTAGCCCGAAAACGATGACCTGTCCTCTTGATGTTTTCTCTCACTGTTGTTTCAGATACCTGTTGTTTTGTTTGCTATATTGCTTCCTTCATCATCATCTGAATCATTGAGAAGATAGTGAGTCCCCCTTGCTTCGCTGCTTGATATAATTTGAAGGCGAATGACAGCTTGCACGTCTCTTTCCGTGTCATCAATCTATAACCTTCGAAGCGGAAAATATTTGTATGTACTTTGTAATACGGTGTGGTCAACCCTACATGCGCGTTTCTATGTGTGACAAAAAAATTGCAGGACGGTTACGACTCATGTAACGCGAAGTTTAGCGGTAGCTGTGGGTGTGGTGAAGTCAGGCCGGATGAAAGTGAAAAAGAACATTTTGACTCGGCATGTTTCCCTCGCTACAGACAAATATCGTTGATCACACATTTTCTGTGACGCGCTTTCCTTCTTTTATCCTCTTGACATTGTTACTGAAACACTCTGTCTGGGTGCTGAATAACGCAGAAAAGAATTGAATGAACAAATTGGTTGTGTGTTGATTATTTATGGTCTGGCGACTGATGTACCTGCGAAAGAGAGGTTCTTCGTCTGTCTTCGTTCAGGGTTGAAATCGCGAGTCAAAAACAGCGGAAAACAAAAATCACGATAGGCAATATCTGCGACAAAGAAACATCACGACACCAAAGAGCGCGAGTTGGAGAAAACAGCAACAGGCAAAAAACGCGACAGCCGAACACCGCGAGAGCTACAAACCGCGACTGCTGCCAATATACACGTATGTGCTATGCTAGTCACTCTATAAAGTGATTATATATGCTCATTGCCGTTTTTTTTTTTTTTCATCGACCCCCCCTGTCTTTCTCTCTCTTCCTTCCTTTTCTGTTTCAAGTGTTCCCTCTGGAGTACCGGCAACAGGACCCTATATTCCCCTCCAAGCGTTTGCACAATATAGACGTTAACTTCCTTCTATTTTTTGTGTTCTTGAGTATTTCATTGTTATTATTATTACTGTTAATTGCTACTGTGACTTACAAAGCGATTATATTAACGTGATCACCAGTTCCCTTCCGCTGCTGCACAGGTATATGGGAGATCAATCTCGTCAAGTCACATCCATGCTTACTTACATTTCACGCCATTGTGAATAAAGTGTTCCACAGTGTACAACAGGAATTTCCGAGGGGGTATCCCAAGAATGCTATCACATTTTAAAAAAATGGCAATAGGCACAAATAGACTTTCGTGTAAATCTACTCCAGTTACATGCTTTTCATAGGAAATGCGTTTTGCTCTGGAGACACATCAACAAATACAAAGTTACATCTACAATGACTACTGTTACAGGCTATCACGCCGAGAGATAGAAACCCAACCCAACCCGGCCAACCGACCCGACAGCGACGTTATCTAAGAGAAACTCTATGCTATTGATCACTGGACTTCAAGCTTTGCGTCAGATACGCAGTGCTTAAGGATTCATTGCTGCGAAGTGTTTGCAGTCATCTCCATTGAAACGTGTACAAGGCGACAGCGTGAAGAGTTATCAGAGCTGGACAGAGAGATGAGAATGACTCAATCCAATGGCAACGGTATCTGCTGGGTCAGTATTTGTCAACGACTAGCTCAGTGAAGGAGATAAAACCGGCTGAAGTGCCAGAAGATGGCGTCCGAAAAATACATCATTGGAGTGTGTGAAACGCTGGATTGGCGATCCGTGGAATTTGTAGACCTGCCTCCGACTCAGTCTTGCAGTTTATGCAACGTTGTTCCGGGTGAGACGTACGTTGTACGATGTTCCCATGCATTACGCGAAATCTGCTACGACGGTCTACTCAAGCGTGGTCGAAGATGTCCTCTGGACAAAGAATGCTTCGACGAAAGTTGTGTACAAATGTTAAAGGTTGAAAGACGTTACGTTGAAACGCAATGATATTTTGCATGAATTGCAAGAATGGGTGTACTTTCGTTGGAACGGTAGAAGAGATGAAGCATAATTTCCTGAAAGAGTGCAATTTCCAAGCTGTCACGTGCAAGCTTTGCAATGCCAAGGTGCTTCCTCGGCAGATTGTCAACCATTACACGAAACGCGGCCAACGTAGGAGCTCTTTGCCTGGTGAGGATTATTTCCATGGTGATCTTGTCGAGTTCCAGAAGGAGATGTTGGCCTCAGTAAGAAAAAACGGAGAGAAGATGACTTCAATGGAACAGCAGCTGAAGAGAATTCTCGAGAAACAGGAACACTTAGACACTACACTGAGCCACGTTGGAAGGGAGTTCCATGAGCAAGTGCGACAGCAATGGAGAATCTCCGACGAGGCTGTGAACAGGACACTGGAAACGTCGTTGGGAGATTCGAAGATGAACTTGTCGAAAATTCTCGAGAAACAAGATTGTGCAGCTGCTGAGCTGAGCAATGTCGCCAGACAGTTTCATTACCGCAACGAGGAACAGGCAAAAGCTTACAGTGAGGTTACGAAGACAGGCATTCTACTAGAAAAACTGCTGCAAGATACTCACAATAACTTTTCTGCAATCACTGAAAAGGTTATCAACTTCTCCTCGGATATTGGAAGAACGAAGGAATGCGTAGAGTCGAATTCAAATGATGTGTCTCGATGTCTTCAGTGCGTTAGAGGTAGCATAGCCGATGTGTCATGTATGTTGGCACGGCTAGACGACGGCCACGAAAACCTGGAGAACATAAAACGAGACCTACATGTGTTACTGCAGCATTCAGAGGAGGCGATGAAGTTTATCAACATGGATACGGAAGCGAAGGAAATGAAACCAATGGCGAGGGTAGTTCTCGACGTCAACCAGAAAATGAAATCTATGGAAGAAGCTACGAGTAGTCTACATCTTGTATGGTTGTCTGAGGCTAACGAAGTTTCCCGTCAGATACATGGATTTTCAGAGTTTCGAAAGGAAGGAGAAGGAAAGATTGCCTTTCGTCGTTCTGATGTTTTCGTTTTCTGTGGGTACCCTGTAGGGTTAAGAGTAGAGATCTACAAACGAGATGGCGTCCTTTACCTCAGCTTGTATTTCACCATTTGTCGGAGCTGGAGGAATTCTCTTTTGAAGTGGCTATTCTCCATTCCTTACACCCTTATATTGTTCCATCCAACGGACAAGATGAATATTGAATACTCTGTAACAGACTTTAATGCTTCCCACAAGGATGAGTGTAATGTTTTCTTCAGGCCGACTACATCTTTTAACCTTGGATGGGGTGCACGTAAATTTTGCAAAGTGAAAGACATGGAAGGTGGCGGATTTATAACTGATGATTCATTCTGCGTTGGCGTCATAGTTTGTCAAACACGGTAATCGCTGGTGCACTTCCGGCATGGAGGACAAACGAATAAACAAGGAAGAGAGCACGCTACAATCAATCTCTCTTTTTCTTCTTCTTCTTCTTTTTTTTTTTTGCTGCCAATGTTAACATGAGAGCAAGCATGAAACTATGTGTAAAATATAAGTGCCCACGAAGACGCAAAAGCCTTCGAAAAAGACCGAAGTAATCCGCTGAAAAAATAAAACCGCGTCCTTCGCATAAACCAACTTTAGTGATCGTGTCAATCTGGCATCTTAGCGCCTCCCCTCCTTTTTTTTAATTTCGTGCAGAATTGATCAAAATAGTAATCATTGCCTCACACACAACTTGGTTACCAGGAACGCGCTCCCTGCCTCCAAAAAATAAGCAAATATATAAAACGCAAAGTAACCACTCCCGTTACAAAAAAAAAAAGAAAAGAAAAGAAGTTGAAATAATGTCATAAGGCAGCCGGCAGTATACGAACGTATACAAATTAAGTTCCCAGTTAAAACTCGTTGTTTTGTGGAATGTTGTAATGACATTAGAGAAATGGAAAACGCGTAGAGATGTTTCAGTGAAAGACAGGTAGCTGGCTTCCGCAAAAGATTATTCGAATCTCTCGGGCCTTTATAGAATTCTATCACCACAACCGCGTATCACCTTGGAAATAATCCCCCGTTCTCGGAACTTCATTCCTTCAGTCACGAGATGTTAAGAAAGTCCGCCACTTGGATATGCGAAACAGTGGAGCGACCACTCCATGCCCTTTGCAACGTGGAACATGTGTCACCTGCGGCGCCACCATGAACGCACTGAGAAGTAACACGGTTCGCAGCTAACTCGAGAAATGCGTACCGAGGAACATGGTAGCTGTTATCACACGTTCCCTCCCTAGCCGGTAGCCAAACGAATTCCTTGGAAAAGGGCAAGGGGGTACAGGAGAGGAAGATGAGAGGAGGAGGGCGAAGGTACACATTTGTAAACAACGGGCGCATGTACATGGTCGTTCGCTCCGATGCCCAAAATTTCCGTAGGAGAATGCTCTCTGGAAGAATTTGTGGAACCGACCGCCGCTTATTTATTATGAATTACGATCCATCGTGGATAATTTATTCAGGTATGTAAATTTCAATGTTCAAATGAGTGGTGCCGCTAAACTAGACATGCACCGAGGTTTTGTATCATGGGGTTTCTTGGCTCACAAATCCATCCTAGGGGCAAACCGCTGTGGGGTGTGCCCTGTTACCCACTCTTAATAATAAAACTTTTGAAATCCACGCTAAGAAATCCACCCTTCAAATTCCAATCCTTTCAAAATCAAGCTGTCAAAATAAATCACAATGGGTCTATGCAGTCCAGTGTAAAGCATGGTTTTACGTGAGAAAATCAGTGTTTAAGAGGGTCACACTCCAGAATAACGAGTCTTTATGCAATTGTGTGTCGTATTCAGCATGTATCTCTCAATTATTCATTAATTTAATTAAGTTAGAGGCGTAAATAACTACGCGTATGAATACTAGGAAAACAACGCTTCAGAGGTTCGGCCGTTCGGCTACCATTGGGTACGAGGCTATTAGAGAAAATGGAGTAACGACGGAGCTGTGTGCTGTTGTGTGATGTGCTGCATAAAAAGGATAATCACTGCAAGCTTTAATAAAGCATATGTGTCTTCTGCCGATTTCGTCAGGTATTTTTCAGACGTGTAACGACTTGGTGTGCTAACACGCGCGTGGAACTTATGAAGGAATTCATTGTTGAAGTGACATTGATGCAGTCGTAGCTGCTTTGGACAGGCAATCTGGTAGCGAAAAATGTCCACGATGGCCAACATATAAAACGTACCGCAAAACTGCTGTGTCGACCATTTGTCACGACGGTAATCACGTAAACATCATGGAAACGTCTCTTGCTTTCCTCGGCCTCGGCCTACGAAGAACCGCTAATGTTATGTTTGATAAGAGCCGCGAAAAGTGGTTTAGCAAGGTAAAACTGTGCCGGGAACGCCGTCACATGAGCGATGTGTTTAATTAAATCACAGTGAAAGATAGCAAAGGAATGTTACTGGTCATGTAGAAAGCAGATCTCGTTCACCAACATATCAATGGATTGTTTAAATAGTGTTCCTGTCAATGGACAACTGACGTTTTCGTCCCGTCTATACTGAGGAATGTTGGCCCAGAGCTTGGTTTCTGAATGCCACAAAACACTTCTCGCCAGTGTGGTGCACTGTGACTCAATGGGGCATTTACAGCTCAGTGTCATTACCACATGAGGCAAGTTGACTCTCTCAGGTGCTATCACTGCAGTGCTGTAGAAGATCCAGAGTATATTCTTTGTCATTGCCCACACTACTGAGCTTTCGAAACTGCCATTTTGAGATCTCAATAATCTGAACTCCTGCCCCTCTCTCTAAAATTTCTTGGCCTATAGCTGAATCGAGCCCACGAATGCCTGCTCTCGAAGCTCTTTTGGCAATTTTGGACTCCATGGGACATTATTTCCTTCCTCATACCACAAGCAGCTATGGGGTAGAGTACCGCCCCAGGCAATGAAACTCTGTCCATCTCAAAATAAAGTTGATGAACAGCATCTGTAGCTTCTGTGAGGTGGTTTAAACCACTCTTATAACTACATAGGAAGGGAGTTGCTTCAGGAGTTGTCCTGAGGCAACTCCCTTCCTACATCTCTACCGGTTCGCTGGATTTCTACCCATCTACTTATAACTACATGTTATATAAACAAAATACAGAAACCGACACTTCCTCAGGTAGGACCTAAGGAAGCGTGGACCTTCATGCGAAACCTTGTACAAATTAAACTTAAACAAAAATCTTCAGTGTCGGTTTCTGTATTTTGTTTATGCGATCTACAGGACTTGACTCCCCTCTTCGTATATCAACCACATGTTATGTGTAACCTAGGAATGCTGGTATGTGAGTGGAGTGACTAGTTTGCCACAGTACCACAAATAGGAACACAAATGGCTGATAAATCTGCTACAGAATCTCGGCCAAGACGATGAGCACTTGGAATCATCACAGTTTTCAATACCATGCAGAGGAAGATAGAGTAGAGTACCCTCAAATTTTGTACTACTTTTTCTGGATGATTGTGTAGCCTTTGTGTTCTGGTGCTGTGCAATGGTTTTTCGAGGGATTCAAACTACAAAAAAAGGTTCGTAATATAAAAAATTCTTGGCATACCTACCTACATACATATATGTCCTGGACAGCATGTAAGAAACTCAACAGAATATAAATGTCATCATGACATTGGTAGACAGACTGATACCGAAACAAATCGGAAGGGGAGGGCTGGGTTCCAGGAATGGGCACTTGTTCACTGCCTCCTCTTGAAAGAAAAGTAGGACCGAAAGTCGCATGCTCTGTCAAAGACCACCATAATCCCCTCAAGACCGTGCCTTTTTTATGCGAACTCGTCCCCCCTAGCTTTGAGCGTAGCTCAACTGTGTCAAATTGGTGGCACTGTTGAACAGTATGATGTCATTTGTTTTTATGATGAACAGTATGATGTCATTTGTACCGTTTCTAAGGCACTTTCTACAAGGCTTTTGTATGCCAGCAGTGTACTGTCTGCGAAAGTTAGTTTTAGTGTCCATTTCAAGAAGAGAATTTTTTTAAGAGGCTTAGAGGATGCGTAACTAATGTGTGATTTTCACTAAATATCAGAAGAGAGGTACACACCTAAATACCTGAAACCCTCAACTCAATTAATTGTAGGATCAAAATTACGTGGGAATATATTGAGGTTTGTCTCGTTCACAAAAGATCATTGTGTTCACATTGTGACAGATTGTGTGTTCACATCATTGCACACTCTGCAAAGTGCATCGGTAGTTGCCATGGCTTACATCAATCATAGATACTGCAAACCACTCATTGAGCATAGTCAGTCCGCGGTACGCAAAGTGAAAAGCGTCATTGCCCATTGTGAACATGGCCATGCAACAGTGCTTGCGGCTTTGCATTTCTCACTAGTTTCTTTCACCACTTTGTTATGAGATGACTAATGCTTTGCCAATTCAACACTTGGAACTTTGGAACAACTTTGCAAAGCATATGTACTCGTATGCACTTCCTTTAATCGCTTCAGGAGTATTTCTCCCGTAACATATCTCAGCAAAGCAGTATGTCATGTAGGTAACACAATTTTGGCACAGTATTTGCTTGATATGTCCAACAAGCAGAGATATCAAATCTTTGTGCCAAAATGGTGTGCCATGTGTCCGTGTAAAGACGAGTCGCTGAGATGGAATAGGTACAGCATCTTGATGTTGGATGCAAGAACTTAATGTTTGACAACATATATGTCATGGGTTAAATAGAGCAGTATATCATACACATCAGAAGAATGCCAACACTTCAGTGCTTTACCTTTACCTGTTATTCCAGTGTTTACTCTCCCTTCTATTGGAATTATGTTTCAGAATCATTTTTGTATTATTGAATTTTAATTTGGCAATCCTTTCACATGTCTTGTGATAGACAGGTTAGGAATGTAAGCAGTGTTTATGTGCCTCTCACAACCTGCATCTTTATGCAAAAATACTCCAAAAGCCGGGAGACGACATAACTAGACAAAAAAGTAGAGAACTCCAACTTAACATAACAAAATAACAAGGTTTACTCAGACGTTTCATCCGTCATGCGACGGACATCATCAGTGCCAAACTGAATGAGTGATTGCACAACCGGTCATTATTTAAGGAGATGGGAGTATTGTTCGGGGAAGGGAAAACCGAGGGGTCACTGCGTATGTTCCGAGACTCTAGAAGCTTCCTGTGTCCCCATCTTTGTTCTCTCTTGTTATGTTAAGTTGGAGTTCTCTAGTTTTTTTGTCTGCATTTTTATGTCTGAGGGTGTTTTTGTGACAAGAGGGCAAGGGTGCCGGCAACATGGCACATGTTCACAAAAATGCAGAACCAGAGACACACACACAAAAAAAAAGTATAGCATAACACAGTCCCAATCATTTTGTCGTGTCCTTTTTGATGTGTCGTCTGTTCTACAGTTTTTTTTTTTTTTTCGTGTGTAGTTTCTGGATTTTAAGCCCAGGAGCAGTTGCTGTAGAGGATGCTGAGAACATGTGAAGCATACATTTTCTCATTCTCACATTATGCTGTAAGCAGTGTGAAATACAACCCAAAAGGAATTTAATGAGAGACAACTTGTCATCAAATTCAGTGTGGGAACATTGCAAAGGAAAAATAATTCTGAACCATAATGGGTTCCTATCCTATTTAATGGTACAGTCTCAGATGAAAGTAATCCAAATAATATTAAAGAAGTAACCGTGCAAATTATCAGTCAAACAGTGAAGCTGGCTGCAGTACACTACAATGTGTCACATGTAACAATATCAGCGTTTCCAAACATAAACCTTAGGGAGGCCGCAATAGTCAAAGCGGGGGTTACACCAGTTGCCGAAAAGAAAAAGCAGATGAAGTGAACGCAATATGCGACAAAACCAAGGAAACTATCACGCTACAACTGCAATATATTGAAGTTGTTTTTAAAAAAATAGAAGTTAGTTCAGCGCACAGATATCAGCTGTCGAACACACAGCCATCCCGAAAACTATGCACATCTTCGTTGATGCACCCACGAGTCCACAGGAAGACTGCCGAGGCTTTCCCACTCGGATTAAGTATCTGTACCTTGAACTGTGAACAGTTTGGTTACAGTGCCCTAGAAGATTGTAGTGGAAAATGCGACGCTCCCTCTGTGAGGCTCTTGAGGCGGATGCCGCTGTGGGGCGCTGGCGTAGTTACCCCGAGCAGAAACTGGCGCCGGCGTATTGGGTTATCGCACTTCCTATGATTGTTATTTGTGTGTGCGTGTCTCTCTGTGAATTATTCCTTGTTACTTCTTTCAAAAACTTTGACTACACGACATAGTTCTACCGGCATATGCCACATAAAACAGGAAGCACACGCAATGAGGGAGACAGGTTTATGCTTTCAGTTATGGAATGATCGCAGGTTATGACGGTGTAAAGTTGGCTGATAAGTACAAGACACAAGATTATAACGACCACAGAGTATGAATATATAAAAAAACAATGAAACTGCAATTAAATGCAACATTGTATGCACATAATGTAAAGAACAAAATGAATTACTGGCAGGTAAAAATGACAAGTTTTGTGCAGCGACTGAGCTTCGGATATTTTGCACAGTCGCGTTTCTGTGCTTTGGCTCGATTCAGTGACTTAACAAAAAAATGAAGCCTAGTGGTGACACAAAATACCATAACTTCAGCACTCAGTTGCTTGCTATGTTCAGTGCAACCAATGGCATCCTGTAGAGTTCTATGAAGAAGTGCAATGACGTCCATAATGCTTTCATGGTGAAGTTCCTGCGTACTGAAGCAGCTGGTAAACACGTTTTCCAAATTTTCCACGAACCTAAGCATAAAGCCTGATGGATACAACAGGCGCCCCTTATCTTTCAGCTGAGTCAGCTGAGCTGCCTGCAGGTTCTGTACATCATTCTTGTCACTAAGCAACAACTTTCTACACATGTCACACTTTGATTTAGACAGGAATTTTCTGGCAACATAGCCAGCTATATAAAAAATTAGTCTCTGGTCGCTTCTTGAGGATACATATGCGACATGGTCTGTTGACTTTTCAATTACAAGTTCGGCGCTGCTGAGGTCACCATCTCCAATGAACTTGTCTATCAGAGTCTGCTTTGTGCATTTGTATTCCTCTATACCGTTTGTACTGAGCAGAGCATCTAACACACCAGGCTCCGCATTTCCATTTGCAACAGATTTTGCCATACTATAAAAGCTAAGGCAAGAAACAGTTATCAAAAACTGTTGTGGTGTTGGATGTGACAGCCTGAGGATTGCCTCACGATGAAAAACGTTGTCAAGCAGATCTTGACTTCGTGATGTCACGATGAACTTATACCCGACGTGCCTTGTTAAGTAGTTCATCAGGGATATCGTGCTGGCCATGGTGACCCTTAAGCCCACAGCTGTTTTAGGCTCGACAGAAAGCTACCCGGGTAGCCAGTCTTGCAACAGGGCGCGAAACAATGTGTCTCTAACTTCTTTTTCTTCTTCTCCATCGAGGACTAGCACATTCAAATACCAGCAAAATTTACAGGAAGCTTCACTATTTTGATGCGTCACACATCGCCTTCTTTCGGAGTCACCAAAGCATCACGCAAACCACGCAAAAATAGCAAAAACGCTGCAGCGGACATAGGCGCTTCAGAGTTTCCCCTCGGGAATTCGACAGCAGCGGCCGTCCGCTCGTCCTTCCTCAGCTATCGGGCTGAAACCGGTTCCGCTCTTTCCACTATACTCTTCTAGGGCACTGTAGTTTGGTGTACACTCCAGAAAACGAGAACAGCTGATTGCCGATTTCATGGGCGCGGCCATGCGAGCCGACAAGGACAGTTCAACACAGGAGCAATTTGAACGCGAATGTGGCGCTAGTGGTAGGCGCAACAATTTGCACTTCAAACGACGTAAAGTGACCAAAAATTAAGCAGCGAGGGCGCGTGCTTGCTCATTTGTGATTATTTGGGCCTGTAATCCACATCACGGACGGTCCAGAAAAGCTGCTAAAAATGCCGATGACTGGCACAAGAAAAACGAGTTTGCAATATGTTTTTTGACCCGTTGCGGTTCAAGCGAATATATCTTTTTTGTGCTTCCTTCCCATTTTTTCTTTCTTGTTTTTTCTTTTTCTTTTATTGTTTTTTACTGTTGTCGGTTCGTTCCGGAGCCCTAGCTTGGGAAGCTGCTCCTGTTTAGTTTCGGTATAAATCGGAATGTGGGGGCAGGGGGAACAGTCCACCGCTCCTCGAGTTTTCACGGTGCTGGCTCTGCCCCCCCCCCCCCGTATTTTCCCTCCGAGGACCTCTTTGAAAATGCCGTACTTCTCAATCTCTAACTCCATGTCCAGCAGTGCTCTCCTTCAGGTTAGGTTAGGTTAGGTTGGGTTAGGTTAGGTTATGGCTCGCTCCCCCTTACCGACTTCCGAGTTAGTGCGAGCGAGGTATCTCGATAATGGAAAATCTGAAACGGTGCACTAAAAACAAATGTCACCTCTGTGGATAATAATTTGAAGCATATAGATGAAGGATTCATCTCATATCTAAACCAATTGCCAGCAATTCTGCTCTTTCTGTTTCTCGAAGAAAGAAAAACAGCTTCACACACACAAAAAAAAATACACCTTAGTGAATTATGGAAATTAGAATGCCAAAATACCTTGCAGATAAGGTTTTCCTCCACTCGCGTACGCGTACGTGCGAAACTAATGTACACATAGTCCTAGTTGTTTTATTTTAAAAAATCTCCATTAAGCTACGACCACGAAGTATGCCTTTGTGGCACCCCGTTTATTTTGTGTGTGTGTGTGTTTCAGCTTGGACAAACTTTTATAAAAAAGTCACGAGTGCACGTCATTTTCACAGTTGAGTTCTACGGGCGCGTATCTTTTCCAAGAGAGACTATAATGACTAATAAGGATGACTAATCAATTAAATTCATTAATTAACTCTAATAAGGACGTCTTGAACAAAAGCCAGATACCGATATGAGAGACTGTCCTAGTTAAAATCCACGTTTAAAAATTTTGAAACGCGTACGTGTATTAAAATATCAATCCCTGAATTTTGACATGCAAATGGCCAAAACCGAAACCGTGGCAACCACGTTTGGGGTGGTGGTCTTCACGGTACGGGATCTGTATGGGATACTTCTGTAAGTCAACTGCGCTCGCACCTATATTGTCTTGGCTCAGAAACCGTATGTTTCTGGAACGTAGACAGGGAAAAAAGGAATCACTTCAAGTACTCTTCTCCTTAAGGAAGCGAGGAAGCGAAAGATTTATTGACTCTACGTTGCACTAGTGTCAGCGCGCTGAGCGGTTGAGCTGGAATTGGAATTAGAATTGGAAATGAATAAAAAAGGATGATAAGTATTACTAAAAAGAGAAAGAACAAAAAAGGCGTTATCTGAGCTGATCGAGCTCGGTTCACTCTGGAAATTGTTGCAACGACGACTGGCGCCACGTTAGAACTCACCTAAAATTGCTCCTCTGTTGAACTGTCCTTCTCGGCTCGCATGGCCGCTCGTATGGCCGCGCCCATGAAAGCAGCAATCAGCTGTTCTCGTTTTGTGGAGTGTGCACTAAACTGTTTTTAGTTCAAGCTACAGGTACTTAATACAGGTGGGAGAGCTTCGGCAGTCTTCCTGTGGATTCGTGGGTGCATCAACAAAGATGGGCATAGCCTTCGAGATGTCTGTGTGTGTGACAGTCGGTGTCTTTCTCCGTGCAGGTCGCGAGACAACTGAGATCACCGTTTGTTCGCGCTCAGGAAGCTTGAAATCTGCCCCGATACATATACAGTAATATACACTTTCAATATACGCTGATACATATACGGTCAATAAATTGGGACTTGCTCCACGGCAATATTTCCCGGAGTTCACAAGAGACACTGTTTGTGGATTTATGCCTTACATTTAATCTATCGCATGTCGTTCCACATCCTACCCGAATAACTCATGCCACGCAATCAACCCTTGACTTGGTTTTAACCTCCCATCCTGAGCACATCACGTCTTTGCATGTCACTGATGGTCTCAGTGACCACAAGGCCATTTTCTAAGATATCTCTTCAAGTAGTCCAAATGTTCATAAATTCAACGATAAAACCATATACGACAATGCTCGAGCTAACTTCCAAGCCATCAACGAGGGTCTTGAAGCTCTGTATGAAAATTCATTTCATGGCACCTTGCCTCACTCCATTGAGGATAACTGGTCCCTCTTTCGTGACAACATAAACTACCTTACCAAGTACAATGTTCCAAAGTTAAGAGTGAAATCTTATGATCACAATCCTTGGTTCACGAAAAGTCTTAAAATCTTGCTAACCAAGAAAAAGCACTTATTTAGGAAAGCAAAGCGTCTTGGCGACAAAGTATCATGGGCTAAATTTCACTACTGTGAACGGGAATACAGGCGCTCGATCAAGGAAGTGAAACATAAGTTCTTTACCATCGACTTCCCGTCTCTCTTGACGAATAAACCAGAACAATTTTGGAAAATCTTATCTCCATCAAAATCCCACCTTATCAGTCTAACTGACACCCGCCGACAGCGACTGCGCCAACGCTTTCGCTTCCTTGTTTTCATCCGTTTTCAACACCGATAACGGGTACACCCAAACTCCATTATCAGTAATCGCCTTGTCACCTATGGTCCCCATTCATATCAGCACTCATGGCATTTGTAAAATCATTGAGTCACTTAAGCTGTCGTCGAGTGCTGGTCCCGACTCTATTAACACGAAGGTTCTATACAACACGAGATCTATTTCCAGCAAGATTCTATGTTGCATATTTACTCAGTCACTCCAAGATTCTGCTTTACCGCAGGACTGGAAGTTGGCGAAGATTGTCCCTATTCACAAATCAGGCAGCTGCCACATCGTTAATAACTACCGCCCCATTTCACTCACTTCTATAGTATGTAAAATTCTCGAACGCATACTCCAACGTAGTTAAGTACCTTGAAGAAAAATGCTTCTTCTATCACTTGCAGCATGGGTTTCGAAACCTCTTTTCATGTGAAACTCAAGTAGTCAGTTTTGTTCACGACATCTTTCTCCACGCGGACAATAATCATCAGACTGACGCCGCTTTCTTAGACTTTTGCAAGGCCTTCGATATGGTGCCGCACTCTAAGCTTCTATACAAACTCTATCTGCTTAACCTGGACCCGTATGTCATCCATTGGATAGCTCAATTTCTGACTAATCGTACGTTATTTGTTACTTGCAACAACCACCTATCCCCAGATGTACCTGTGCTTTCTGGTGTCCCTCAGGGTTCAGTCCTCGGCCCTCTCCTTTTCCTTATCTATATAAATGACCTTCCTTCAGGCATATCTTCCACAATTCGTCTCTTTGCTGACGACTGTGCAGTGTACAAGCAAATCCTCTCTCCTTCTGACCAACTAACCTTACAAAGCGACCTTTCACTAATCCGGCGTTGGTGCAATGAGTGGCAAATGCCTCTGAACATTGCAAAGTGTCGCATTTTGTCGTTTTCTCGAAGACGGGTCTCCTGTCTTCCTCCCTTCCCCTACACTCTAAGTGATATCACATTAACCCGAGCAGATTCTTACAAATATCTTGGAATCCACCTTTCCTCCAACCTAACTTGGAACGAACATATCAACCACATAATACCTACTGACACATGGTTTGGGAAACACTGAGGCATACTGTATATTGTTACATGTGACATGTTCTAGTGTACTGACGCCAGCTTCACTGTTGTATTGTTTCTTCGCATGGTTGCTTCTTCAACGTTACTTGAATGAGGAATGCGGAGAATGAGGAAATGTATGCCTTGCATGTTCTGGATGTTCTCTAATTGCTGACCCCTGCTGTTGGGCTAAAATGCAGCAACTACGCAAAAAGATTAACAAATGCAGAACAGGAGACAGAAACACGGACACAATGACATGATTGAGATCATGATATGCTGTCAATTTTTTTCTGTGTCTCTGGTTCTACATCTTATGAACATGTGCCACATTGCCAGCACCCTTTCCCTCTAGCTACGAAGAGAGCCTCTCAGTAATAAAAGTGCAGGTTGTCAAATGCACGTAAACAGTGCTTACATTTTTTGGGGTCTTCGCTCATCTAATGTTTATGGCAGAAAATGCTCCTCTAGTTCATATGGCATACTGAATATGAGTGTGCTCCACAGCCACAAACTACATTGTAAATTAGCACTGCAGTATGTTTATCGGCACACATGAAACTACCCTTTATAAGTGCATCATGCAAGCTCATTGATTCTGATGCTAATTGCTCATGAAATAACATGGGGTGGGGTGAAAGACACTGGAATCACATGTTGCGTCACTAGCAGTGCCACTACTCACTCAGCAGTGACATCACAAGCAGTGATTTTTCACTGAATCCTGCAACTCAACGACGTAATTCACATCTTCATTGCAGAAAAAGTAAGCACAGGTTTGTTATTACTTGGTATACAGTTAGTTGAAACTTGTTAATGTCATGACGGTCATTCTCGTTGATTTTGGCAATGAAACCATTTTAGGATAAAAAAACACCTGTCAAGGTGTAAGCTATGAAATGTAGTAAATTGAGTGAGGCATTTTAAAGTGCCTTTTTTCCTTTATATTTTCAATGCTGACATACATCAGCCTATGTAACTGTCAACCTGGGCTATTCCAGCCAAAACCAGCCAGAGATGTAGCTTGACTCTCTTAAATACCACTGAAAAAAATTTCGCGCATTTTTTAGACGATGCGTATATCGAATGTAAATCATCATTTTGTTTTCTTGAACAATGGGGGCACATTAAACTGTGCCTAAATATGAAGTTGTCCCTTACGAGCTTCCTTCTGACATCTACATATACATCATTTGTGCGCTTTCCTTGCCTGGTGTTAGAGGGGAAGCACGTCTCTACCATCCCAAAGGGTATGTAGAACGAGAATAAATCTGGTGACGTGGTGAGAATCAAGAACTGAGCACATTTGGGGTCAAGTTTACAATAAATTTCTGACAAATTGGCATTCTTGAAGGAGCCCCAGATTATTTATGCTTGTAACTGATTGCTTGTGATTAGCTTCACATAAAAATATCAAGCTGATCTATATTCATTGTTTAACCAAGTGTTTGAGAATATCAAGCACTTGCAAAAAATTACATTTTTTTCACATAGTATATTCACATATAGGTCGTCTAAAAGAAATCTTCCCTTATTTGTATAACTAGTCCTCTCCTGCAACATATTGAAAATCTACAGGTTTATTTTTCTTTAAAAAAATAAAAAAAATTGTCACCATAATGTGCTGCAGCTTGTTCGTCAGTTGAGGCCATCTAGGAAACAAAAAAATAAAAGATGCCTTTGTGGCTTTCTCCTGCGAAAATCGACTCTGCTTTTCCATTTTGAGAACCTATGTTCTTACACAAGAAAAATGTTTCGTCAGCTCACTCATATCCCATCTGTATGACGCTATAGCACACTTTGAACAAACTTTGCATTCAACTGTTCTGCCCAGTTCTACAGATTAGTTGCAGTCGGTGCTTCACAACAGCTTTGTCAACATTTATGATTGTTTTCACATGCCTGAAGTCATCTGGAAAGTGAACAATTCTCATCATTTCAAGGGCATACCCTCTCCTATAGCATGTTCAGAACCTGCTGGCATGTGTTTTCTGTAGATCTTATAGCATCAGCTGACCATATTGGCTCAGATCATGTCAGAATGCGACGTAACAGCTTTTGGAAACAATTTATTATGATCTCGTGTGCCCTTCAACCACAACACAAATAAAGCCCACAGCCTTTCTTTCAGTAGAAATAGGTGTTTTTGCTGCATTAACAGAAGGTGGCTCAAATTAATTGTACCTCATTGTGGCCTGGGTGGAGCATGCCTCACTGTGCTTTATGTCCAGTAATTTCTTCTCCAACCGTATCTCTTTGGCAGTGAGCCACAACGTATGCAGTCTTCAAGCTTTCTTTCACCAGGAAGAACAGCTTAGAGCTGTGCAGGCATCAGAATATCTGCACACAATAGGGGGCTGCAATCTAGCCCTATAGGTGCCAACATTTTAAATGGTACTGCAAACAAAGTCATAGTACCCTTTATCACGGCACAAAGCAATTATGTCAAAGTCATGCTTGTGGAGGCAAAGCCATGCTTGCCAAAGTCAAAGAGGCAAAGTGATGCTTATGGAGGGTTTTATTATGCCCTGCTGCTCAGTGTATGGCTTCTGTTTTTAGCTGGAACAAACCAATAAAAAAAATCTGAGGAAAGAAATATGGCACCTTCAGTTGCCATCGACCAAGCAAACTAAGTCAATAATGGTGGTTGTTACTCACTCTGCTATATGTGATTGTGTTCACGTTAATTCACCTGTTTGGTACTGTGGTACCAGCTAGCTTCCTTGTAGTGTAACACATATGTGACCGCATAAAGGACAAAGAGGAGGAATTAGCTAGTCTGGCATAGGAGCTTTGACACTGGCATAGCTGGTCAAAAAGAAAATGTGGGCCATACATCACATAAGACACAAACACCAGTATATTTTCAGCAAGCACTGGTTAATTTCTGGTAGTGCGGTGCATATAGCGTGTCCATGGACTGATTTTTTCATTCTTAGAGAAATCATATTTTTGCAGTTATAAGGGATGACGACATGTTCTACATCCGAAGTGGATGTACTAATTAGGTCTCGTTTAATTGTTGGAAATAGAATGTCGGTACAAATGCAACGTCGGTTTCCCTATGTGCCGCTATAGTTTTCAAAAGCACGCTCGTGACCATTTAGCGTGAGGACATGGCCCCGAAATAATGGTTGTGTGACAGCAAGTCTCGTAGCGTTCTTTTTGCCTTTTCACTTGAACGTGAGGAAGAAACAACGCTGCAGAATTGCAAGCAGCACATTTAATGTAATGTCGTGCGGGATGCAAGTTTTACAGTGATTTCATATTTCAGCACAATATTTATGAGCTGTAAAAATAGGTGCAAGGGTACCATACAATGAAGCAGCTGGTACCGTAAATTTTAGACCTCTTCTTGGCGTGGGTGTTTGACATAAAGAGTGACCTGCTAATAAACGTACTTCGGGATTTCTGAATGTGAAGATCATAGCAGAGAAAGGAAGGCAAACAAATACAACAGAGGGTGCCATTCATTTCTCGCACTTCTGATTTCAGTTACTTATTGCGCTTGGTTTTCTTCAGTTCCGACATCTGATAACCAGAATTTGCACTGTATATTCACGTGAATAAAAAAGATGCAAAAATTTCTGTGAGAAAATTTGATGGTATTTAAGAAAATGGCATTCTTAGGTTCCAGAGTATTCAAAGACCAGTGAAAACAAACTGCTTGAAGTATTATGTCTAGATACATCTTTTGCAGCTTTTGCATGGCAAATCGTTGTCTAGGAAGGTGCGCGAATCAATGTGGATGTTTCTGAAATTATAATCTTATTTCGTTACACTTTGAGATTACCGTATGCTGGTTACAAAAAATTAGGGCACCTCTGCTGACTCAAATTATTCATCCGAGAGAAAATAGTTTTTTCTTGCAAACAAAGAAACAATTTCTTCACATTCATATGCAGCTTATTTGCAGAAATGCATTTCGAGAGTCTGTCCAGTACCTGTTCCCTGCGTTTACCAGAATGTAGGCTCACAAGGAAAACCACAGGCAGGTTCCGATTTCACGATTCTACGGTTCTGAGGCTGGAACACACACACACATACAGACGAACAAACACAACACATCCACACGGTATCGGAATCAGGCTTTTTCGCCGATCGTCACTTTTCAACTCTGCGACTTCACAACCAAGGCAGCCCTGCAGGAGAATGGCGATGTTCGCGATAATGTTCATAATATAGCAGGTGTCCACCATAGCTGGAACCAACACCGCAAACAGCAAACGATTCGTCCAGACTCGGTACTCTCGTTCCCAGCCCACCGCAAAAAGCCTCACCCTGCGGGGAGCTATTTTGAGACGCGGGAGCCAAAAGCCTTCGCTGCTCTGAGGCTGTCGTGCCTGTCGACCAATCAGAGACGATTTATTTTGAAAATTTGAATCTGGAGTGTTTGTATCGCAAAAGTTGATTTTTACGGCTTTATCTTTACACCGTGGATTTTTTCGTGATTTATTTCGAGGAGTTTATTCTCGAAGTTTATTTTGCGAAGTGTAAACCAGAGTCATCCCACCGCTGTGTCGTAGGGTATGCGCACAAGAAGTGAGCTGACGACAAGGCGGCGGCAAAAACTGGCACGTGATGTCCTTGCTGGCGCATGCGCAGCGCAACTTATTTGCCTCTCTCAGATGGGTCGAAGTCGCCATCTTGCCATGTATTTCGGCCCCGCGAAAAACAACGGGGATCGCCTCCTTGTGGGACGGCTGTTCGCAACATTGCTAAATCTGCCACCTAGATTTGTACCGAAGTAGAAATTATCTGCAAACAATGTGCGCCTAGCATGCTATTTCTCAGAATATCCACTTCAATCCGTATCCAATCTTATGGCTGCCGTCGCTTCTCTATTGGTGTGTTGGTGTGTTCATTGTATTTCCAATCACTGCGGACGTACGATCCTGTCCGTTCTGTTCAGTTTTATCTGTCGATTGTGATGTTCATTAAATATGGTGATGCTCGCCAGATACCTGAGGCTGCTTTGTATGATGTACATGAATGTGCCCAGCGTAGTTCTACAACGGCATTGTGCGAAGACGTGACAACATTTTTGCATTGTTACCCGTCGCCCTGCGTATGTTGGCTAAAACACTTATTCGCTTCGTTAAAGCGCAGATTATGTTTCGTGATTGGCAATGAACGACAGTGCTTGATGTAGCCAGCTAGGCTTCGTTACCGCTTTTGCAGTGAAGAATGTTTTCTATCACAAGTGCTTCATGAAACAATTTTCTCGTGCAACGACACTGAAAACTGTGTTGCGAATGGGTTTCCCAGTGCAAATTGTTTGACACGCTATGCGTAATCGCAAATATTTTTTGCGACTGAGTGGTGGAATACTAGCACACACATACACATACACACACACTGTGTATGACAGTGGTAGACTTGGATTATTCGAAAATACATCAGTTTATCTCTTGTTCAACAGGTGCCGCTTGCGTCGATTTCCGTCGTATGAATCATTTTCAGGTTCCGATTAACATGTTCGGTAATGTCAGCCTGAGGGTGATATGGGGAAGTCTTCTTGTGCTGAATGCCTAAGACAGCGCAAGAATCTGAGAACACCTTACTTGTAAAGTAGGTAGCGTTATCTGTGATGAGCTCAGCGGGAAACCGGAACCGGCAAAAGGTGTCGAGTAGTCTTTCCCACACTCTCTGGGAAGTCAGCGTCCTGAGAGGAAACAGCTCAACCCATTTCGTGAAATGATCAGTAACCACAAACAAATACTGGTTACCTCTAGGGCTACGTGGAAACGGTCCCATCACATCACAAGCAACTATCTGCCAGGGCCTATTGCTCTGAATAGGCTGTAAGCGCCCAGGGGGTAAACCACCACGAGGTTTTGCTCTCTGGCATACGGGACAAGTACGAACATACTTTGTTACATCCTGCCTCATTCCTGGCCATGTCGCAACACGACATAACTTTTCATAAGTTTTCCTGCCTCTGCTGTGACCTGCCAAGGCCGAATCATGAAAGTAACGTATGAAAGACTTACGCAACTTCCGTGGCACCACGTCTCTGAACGGGATGAGCCGTCGTCCTCATCCGCCTGGGGTATGTATCTGAACAGGATGCCATCCTCGCCCAGCAGATAGGAGTCGTGCCGTCCGTCAGTCCTTCCGGTGCCTGCCGAGTCCTGCTCAGCTAACCATTGAGACACCCGCTGACAAAGGCCGTCCGCTCTCTGAGCGTCTAGGAGCTGCTCTCTGCTCACGACCGTGCCCCAAGACGAAGATACATCTCGTGCCACTTGTGCTGCTGCCAGGAGTTGAGACGGCGCCTCGGTGCCTTCCTCTCCCCCCTCCGGCAGAGGCGCACGGGAAAGCGCGTCCGCTACCACGTTCGTGGAGCCCCGCCTATACTCCACGTTGAAGGAGTAGCCTTGTAGCTTCAGGGCCCACCTGGCGAGACGTCCAGATGGGTTGCGGAGCCGCTGCAGCCAAGAAAGTGCCTGGTGGTCAGTCTGGACGGTGAAAGTGGTGCCGTCCAGGTACAGATCAAACTTCCAGAGAGCGAAGATGATCGCCAAGCATTCCTTTTCCGTGACGGAGTAATTCCGTTCTGCCGGATTCAGCGTGCGACTTGCAAAAGCCACTGGACAGAGAATAGCGTCATGCTCCTGCAAGAGAGCTGCGCCAACACCATAATCGCTAGCATCTGTTTGCACTACAAACGGTTTGTTCAGGTCAGGCAAATATAGCTTGGCCGTATTAGCGATTGCGTGAGAAAGAGCTCGAAATGATCGTTCGTGCTCCTCTCCCCACTGCCAGAGTGTATCGTTGCGCAACAACCGGTTAAGCGGCTGCCCTAACTCAGCGCAATTAGGAATGCATTGTCTGTAGAAACCAACCATACCCAAGAAACGCTGCAAGGCTTTTACGTTACCGGGAACCGGATACTCCATGATCGCCTTTAGCTTGTCATCGCTAGGACTGATGGTTCCTCCGTCCACCATGAAGCCGAGAAGGCTGATCCTAGGCGATGCCAGCTGCACCTTGCGGGGGTTGATGGTTAGCCCCGCCTGCTTCATCCTTGCAAGGACGATTGACAGGTGTTCCAAGTGTTCCTGAAAGTTTCTGGAAAACACTACGACATCATCCATGTACGCCATCGCGAAGTTATACTTCGCATCTCCCAATACGGTATCCATTAGCCGTTGGAAACTGGCGGGAGAGTTAGACAGACTGAAAGGCATCCGTACAAACTCAAACAAACCCCTATGACAGGTAAAGGCTGTTTTCGGGACATCCTCCGGGGCAACTTGGATTTGCAAAAACCCTCTACTACAATCAAGCGTTGAAAACACTGTAGCGTTGCCCAGGGAATACATAATAGACTCGATGGACGGAAAGGGGTAAGAGTCCCTTAGAGTTACTGCGTTAAGTCGACGGTAGTCGACGCATAACCTAGCCGTACCATCACGTTTCGGAGCAAGAACAACAGGAAATGCCCAAGGGCTCTGAGACCTTTGAACTGCACCGGTTTGGAGCATTTCATCAAGAGCAGCGTCTAACAAAGCACGCTTATGCACATTCAATGGTCTCGGATTACAACGCCAGGGCCTAGCGTTACCCGTGTCTATGCTATGCTGTAACACAGACGACTTACCGGGTTTTTCCGTGAAGAACCGCTCCTAGTAGAACCGCTCCTAGTTCCGTAGAAGTAACCGCTCCTCTCTAAAGGTTCGTGCACCCTGTCAGGGAGCCACCTAAAAAATGACATCCTTGCTTTTGAACCCTCATGGTGTTTCCCTTCAACCTAGCACTGAAAAGATCTTGAACCGTGGGCCGAAATTTGCTCTTAGTGTTCGCCCCACACGTGTTGCTTTAGCGTCCTCCATCCATGAGATTGTCTCTTCAGCCCCGCCTAACGGTGACACCCGAGTCTCCCTGACACAACAATGTTTGCAAAAGGTACACTCGGCCCTCAACGTTCCCTCGTTGCCTCTCCTATAACCTACCGCCTGGCAACTGAACATCAAGGGGGATTTAGCAAAAAAAAAAAAAAAAAACTCCGCCGTCCTTCTCGAGACCGAATAATCCTCCAAGTTCTTTATCTTCCCTCAGTCAATCTTTAATGAGAAACTTCTTGCCGCTATCCCTTCGGTCCTAAAGCCTTTTGAGGGCAACCTCAAACTTGGACTCAAAACCACAAACCCCAAACTTGGGACTCAAACACATTTTATTCCGTACCTTATTCACTTCTGAACAACAACAACAGAAATATTCTGACGATGAATGGGGAGGTTTTCCACTCTAGAAGTGGAACGCTACCCCATAGCTAGGGGGTCTAATATGACTGGTGACAATGATGAGTGATGACGATGAGAGATGACGGGAATGATCGGAGCGGTGGCGATGGGCTGAACGTGATCGTGATGGTGGGAATGTCCGAGAGCGCTGCTGGGGTCATAATGAGTCCTTTAGGCCTGTCGCCTCAAAAAAGCCAACTACATGACGTAAGGCTGCCCTGGAGTGGGCTGCGGTGTCCCAAGGACCGAGGATGGTCGGCAAGTTGAAGGGGCGGCAGGCAAGGGTGGCAAGCTGTGACTGCAGTGTACGCCTGTCGTTGGTATAGGTCCGGCAGCAGAGGAGTATGTGTTCTACGTTGGCAAGTACACCACACTTGTTGCACATAGGGCTAGCCTCACAGCCTAGCTGGTAGCGATAGAACTGAGTAAAGGCCTCATTCAGACGTAGCCTGTGGATGAGCGACTTCAGAGGACGAGGAAGCTTCGCAGGCAACCGGTATGACAGCGTTTCGTCTACACTTCTGAGATTTGTTTGTATGTTTATTTTTTATATATTTTACTGTTACTGTTATCAGTATTTTTACTTGTTATCGTCCTTTTTGCAATTTGTACTGCTTTGGAATACCTTTCCATTCTTTGCAAGCACACACGTTCCCTTGTGCAGTTATCGATGCTACCACCGACCGTTAAGAGGTTCGTATTACACGCCTCATATTCACCTACGCTGAGACGTCGGAGTGTACACTTTCTTTTCACCCTGTCTCCCTTGCCCTTTGTGTATTAAAGCTTCATTGCTAGTTCGTGAGGCTATCTGTTCATCTCGTCCTGTGTTAGTCCTGTGTTTTCCCCTCAAACTCAAGGCAATGTTAGTATCAGTAGCTTTCTCTTTCGAAAGGCGCGTGAGATCATAAAAGCAAGTAACAACTGCATCATTAACCCCTGTATTTCCCCAAAAAATATCAGTACTCGTGTGTCGACCACTTAATGATTGTGTGTGCAAAAGATGGTCGTGTAAACAGGAAGTCCAACACGAGATGGAATAAAGGGGGAGAAGATATGGGTCTTATGTATATAATGCTTCATTTCGCAAAATAAAAGTTTTTTTTTTTGCAAGTTGTTTTGTTTTGGTTGTTGTTTTGGTTAGTTGTTGGTTTGTTGTTGCCAGTGCGGTGACCTCATTTTTATGTTCCCTTCCCGTTTTTTCCTGCACTGAGGGGTTTATTGTTTTTAACTATGAAACACTGATTACCTTCACAGAGCATATTCACATATGGAGATTACGTTGCTGAAGATCACTGATTATATATTTCTTAACACAATTTGTTTCCCTTGCTTTCACATCAGTCGACGCATGCATGCAATTAATATATCCGTGCAGGAATAAAAGATGATTTCAGGGTTTGTACTGCGCATTGCTGATATCTGCAAAATTCATATTCACCGACCCGTATGCTTGTTGCTTTTTTCCACACAAACGCTTCGTGCTTGCTAGAAGTGAAATGTGGAACACAATCGTTGCGTACACAGAATGTGTGCACATGTAGTGCTATTACTTTGCTGGGCGTAATTGAACCAGTGTGCTGTGAGAGTTCGTCACTGCTGTACCTTAGAAATGAGCGGCTTGAGTAATCATGATAGAGGAAAGAGGAAGCATCAAGTCATTGATATGCAGCATTTTGGTAGATATCTTCTATTTTTCCTTTCTTTTCTGCTATGCCTTCCCCTCTGGTCCATGGGAGGCTTTACATCAGGGTTATGCCATCGAGATGTGCTCCAGATTTCGTGACTTTTTCGATGTCTGCATTTATTAGTTTGGTTGTACCCTTAGCAGTATTGTAATGCGGCGAGTTTAACGTTCCATCGTCATTTCTGGCAAATTTTGGCTCAACATCTAGTTCCAGATGTGTATAGATGGATGTAGGTATGTAGCACGCCAAAACTCGCAACGAGGAAACCGAAACTGTCATTCAAGTTTCGAACGCGTTCACGTTTGCGAACGCTGGGGTGTCAGCCAGCAATCGCTAGAAATGTCAAGAAAACAAAATCTAGTCATTACAAATTTTTACCCGTTTACTTCATCATCTTTCAATAAATTCGTTTGTTTAAGCAAATATTACAAAAATACAATAGTAGCGTCTTGTGCCGCCGTAACGGACGAGCTTCGGGTTTCCGAGTCCGCCAACTGAGTTCCACAAGATAGCAGCCTCCGCTGTTTGACGCTGATTTAACGGCAGCTTGACCCACCTGGGCTCCCGAACATGATCCCGCCCGAGTACCAAGTTGGAACATCAGTTCAGCAAGTTACAGTTCGTCCTGCCGTGTGTGCCTTTTGTCTGTGTTTGTGGCTCTGGCGGTGTGAACTTGCCAAGTTGGAACGCCTGTTCTGTTGTTTTTGCCTTCGAGAGAGGAGAATTGATGGGATCACTCTGGTTTACACTTCGAATAATAATAAACCCAATAATAAACCCAATAAAAATCCACGGTGTAAAGATAAAGCCGTAAAAATCTACTTTTGCGATACAAACGCTTCAGATTCAAACTTTCAAAATAAATCGTCTCTGATTGGTCGACAGGCACGACAGCCTCAGAGCAGCGAAGGCTTTTGGCTCCCGCGTCTCAAAATAGTTCCCCGCAGGGTGTGGCTCTTTGCGATGGGCTGGGAACGAGAGTACTGAGTCTGGACGAATCGTTTACTGTATTTTTCGCCGGCTATCAGGATTCTGTTGATACTGCAGTTAATCCTTTGGTCTGCTGCTCGCCTGTCAAATTTGAGTATGTCGAACTCTGAATTCGTGTCGTAAGTCACCAAATGAGTTCCCGGTGTTGGTTCCAGCTATGGTGGACACCTGCTATATTATTGTCACGAAGCGAAATGGGTCGGCGAGTCGTCAAATAAACAGCGAACGGTTTATTAGACTACTTGGTAGCAAAACACAAGAGTGATAGCTCTCTGAACACAACTGAGTCCAAAGAATGAATGCTCCAGCTTGGAGCGCACAAGCATTCAAGCGTCGCGCCCAAAAGTCTAGAAACAGCACGTGCGTTTGCCAGAGAGTAGGCGATGTGCCTGGAAGCTTCTTGCTTCTTCTTCAGCATGCGCCGAGATGAGATGTACCGTTTCGTGCCTGCCCTGGAAGTTTCTCGATGATGATTCGTGGCATTGCCCCTCCGTCGACTTGGCATCGTCTCGATGCCGTTTCTTCTCCTTCTTTTTCTTTTTTTTTTGTCATGTTGTCTCCTTCCAGCCAATCTTCAGCGCTACCTGCTGTAGTACGGCTTGAGTCAGACGACGTGAACTATTTCAGTCCTCGGGGGTCGTCGAGAGGGAGCACTGCCCTCAGGTGCCACATCGTAATCCAGGTCTCCAATGCGTCGAAGTACTTTGTAGGGACCGAAGTACCGCTTCAGTAACTTCTCGCTCAGGCCTCGTCGTCGAATCGGCGTCCAAACCCATACCAAGTCGCCTGGACTGAACAACAACAACAACTTTATTTTTGACCTTGGAGAGTGGGGAGTTTCATCGCCACAGGCGATACTCTACCCCATTGCTGGTTGGAATGGGTGGAATAAAATAACGAGCCCTTTCACAATAACGATCGAAGCCCGATGGTGTCCAGAAATGTCAGACGAGCTTTGAGCGCAGTGCGTTGCTGGGCTGGATTGGGCCAGGGACCAAGCAGTTTCGATAGGGAGAAAGGGCGAGAGTCCAGCTGACGAAGAGACTCGGAGAGTGTGGTTCGGGAAGGTTGGTAGTGAGCGCAATGAAAAAGAATATCCTCCAGATCCTCAAGAGCACCACAGTGGCAGCAGGTGGGAGAGTCAACTTGTCTCAAGCGGTAAAGCCACTGAGTTGTAAACGACACATCGAGGCGCATTCGGTAGATTGATGCAGCATCTTGACGAGAGGTGTTTCGTGGCATGCGGAAAGCGAGCGTTGGATCAACTCTGCTCAACGTAGAGGGCGGAAGAATGTCGGTTGTCCGTTGGCGGGAAGCCAGGGGTGTCACTAGGCGTCGCAGAATTGAACGGCGGTCTCCTCTCAGCAGAACAATACGGGTCCGTTTCCGATACGAGAGTGCTGCTTCTGCGGCGCTGTCGGCCTGCTCATTCCCCACGACACCACAATGGGCTGGAACCCACTGGAGAACTAGCCTGTGGCCTGCGGCGTAGATAGTGTGGTAAGCCATTAACACATCTGTGACTAGGGGTGCGGATGGGCCTCGTATGCCGGAATTTTCAATTGCTTGAAGTGCAGATTTGGAGTCTGTAAAGACTGCCCATTCCCGGGGTGTAAAATCAGCGATGTGTTGTAGAAAGAAAAGGATGGCATAGAGTTCCGCAGCTGTGGAGGAGGTTGGATGTGAAAGGCGTCTTCCGTGCACTACGCCTTCGGATGGTATGACGAATGCTGAGGCGGACTTGCCTGGACTGAAGCGTACGTCTCGTCGGCGCAAATTGTATTTTCTTTCATCGACGCGTTGTTGTTCACCAATGCGTAGTCTGGCCAGCTGGCAGGCTTCTTCTGCTCGCTGTGTGAAGTCCAGAGCGTCGTTTTCCACATCACTGGGTTCGTGGGGCAGCATCGCGTCCAGCATAGTCGATGCGTCATTTCCGTGTGCAAGGCGGAACGGTGTGAATCCCGTTGTTTCCTGGACAGCCGTGTTATAGGCGAACGTGACATCAGGGAGCATTTCGTCCCATGTCTTGTGCTCGACGTCGACGTACATCGAAATCATGTCTGCAAGGGTTTTGTTTAGGCGTTCGGTGAGACCGTTCCTCTGCGTATGGTACGCCGTTGTCCTCTGGTGAACGGTGTGGCTGAGTCGAAGGATTTCTTGTGTTAGCCTGCTTGTAAATGCCGTTCCCTATCGGTGATTAAGGCGGTCGGAGCTCCGTGCCGTAGTACGTTCTCGATGAAGAACTTCGCTACTTCTGTTGCTGTGCCCTGTGGAAGTGCGTTAGTCTCAGCATAGCGTTGTCACGTAGTCGGTGGCGACGATTATCCAACGATTTCCGGAAGGCGAACGTGGGAAGGGCCCGAGTAGATCCATCCCAATCTGCTCGAACGGCGCCGACGGCGGTGCGATTGGCGGAAGGTACCCAGAAGGTCGTACCGGCGCCGCTTTTCGTCGTTGGCATTCCCGGCACGTCCTTACGCAGTGGTGTACGGTCTTGGCCAGTTTTGGCCAGTAGTACTTTTCCCTTATACGTGCCAGTGTCCGGCTGTATCCCAGATGACCTGATGACGGTTAGTCGTGGCAGGATTCAAGAATCTCGATGCGCATGGCCCCCAGGCACAACAAGAAGCCACGTAGCGCCTTGTGGTGCGTGGTTTTCTTTATAGAGGACACCATTACGTAGGGTAAAACTTGGGAGTGATCTGCTGAAGGTAGGATGAACATTATCGGCGCGGCCCTGCAGATAGTCGACGAGTGTTTTCAATTCGGGGTCGTTGTACTCTTAAGCGCCGACTGCGGGGGGGGGGGGGGGGCTTGCCTCCCCCCGGAACATGAACTAAGGGGGGCGCCGCCTCCCCCGGGAAGTCCCGCTAAGAGACTGACACCAACCTTTGGGGCTCGTCGCGCCCGGGTCAAAAGAGCGAAGAGGCACCAACCCCAAAAATGCATCTTGCAATTTGTAAAATATGTATCCGCCCACCATACTCATTATCGCAGTAGAAGGTGAGGCGAAGAAACGCAGAGGATGACACAACACATAGCCTGCATTTCGCCCAAAGCAATTAGATCAATGAAACGAGGCAGTCGAAAAGGTACCAGCAGCTGCCAGTGAGGTGTAACGGTAGAATCTTCGGAACGCATATCCGTTTTTCTTTTCCTTTTCTTTCCTTCTTTTTGTTTTCTTTTGCTTTCTTTTTTCTTTGCCTTTTTTGTCTTCCCCCTTTTACTTTTTTTTTTAATAACACGTCGACATCCATCTGGCTTACCTTTCTTTTTTTTCTTAAAAAACATATATCTCCACCCCCCACCCCCGCCGAAAAGACCATGTACCTGAATCTTGTACTAATGCAGTTAAATGCTTAAACTGCGCAGGCGATCACCCAGTTTTTTCAAGGTCATGCCCTCGATGGCAACAGGAGAAAGAAATTCTAAAGATTAAAACAATACAAAACATATCGTATAAAGCGGCAAAATCACAGCTTGATTTCCAAAGAGTTGGATCCTTTGCGGAGGTGGTGCGAAGGGGAATGGCCCCACCCCCGACGTGCGTTGAGACTCGGACACATTCTAAGCCGGAGTCTCAACCCAACATTCCCCAAAAGACTAGGCGGAGTACGCAGAGACTGCAGCCAGTCTCCGTAGCCTGCCAAACGGAGTCCAGTGAAGAAACCTCTTCGGAGGCTGTCCCCACCCCATCTTCTGGGGGGAAGTCAATGGTGACAGTAGAGGGAAGTCAACAACCCATGGAACTTTCGGATGCAGATGACCGTGCATCGCTGAAGTCAGTGTCGAGTACATCTAGCTTCCATGGCCGAACAGAGGCTTCAAAAGGGAAACGTTCAAAAGGCAGAGGAAGAGGCACGACAACAACTTAAATAAGTTGTTGAAATTTTAAATATAGCGTAACAAAATTACTTTGCCTTTAGAAAGGCACACTTCTAATAATGAGTATTTCCATTACACAGTGGAATTGCCGAGGCTTACGGAGCAACTTGGATTACGTATATGCCATAACTGAAAGGTACAATTCAGTGGCTATATGCCTACAAGAAACTTTTCTTCCCGGAAATAACATAAACCCATTCAAATACTTTAATCTTTTCTCTAAAGCGAGGACTAACACAGGGCGCCCCTCTGGAGGCGTGGCAATACTTACAAAGAAAAATTTACCAGCAAAAGAAATTCCTCTTGTCACAGGTTTTGAGGCAGTTGCAGTGCAGATCTGCATCGATCAAGTTTTTACTCTATGCTCCTTGTACATCCCTCCAGATTTTGACTTTGATCCCCTGGAACTAGAGCGACTTCTGTTGCAACTCCCACAACCATTTGTGGTTCTCGGTGATCTTAACGCACATAACCCCTTGTGGGGTAGCAACAGATATGACGCACGTGGTAAACATATTGAAAATAAATGTAATACATGCCCATTCTTTGTGCGTGCTGAACATGGGAGCACCTACTTATTATAATGCTGCACATCATACCTTCTCGTGTTTAGATGTATCGTTCTGCACAGCATCGATATTTCAACTCTTTGAATGGTCAGTGAATGACCATCCTTATGGAAGCGATCATTTCCCGACAAACTTGAAGTATGTACAACATTGTAATTCTCTTGTAACGCGGCCGCAGAGGTGGAAACTGTCCCGCGCAGATTGGGAAGCTTTCCAAAAAATATGCTTATTGGGACCGTTATCCTCTGGTATGACAATCGACGAGGCGAATCAAAACATTGTGGAGGCAATAATACACGCTGCTGGAAAAACTATTCTAAAAACAACAACCTCCCTACCTAAACGTCCTAAACCCTGGTGGACTGATGAATGTAAAAAGTCATTTAAGGAACAGAGGAAAGCTTGGGGAAAATTTCGCAAGTTCCCAACGCTGGAAAATCTTATAGATTTCAAGAGGAAGCGTGCTGCAGCGCGGCACACTCAACGAAAAGCCAAAAGAAAATCTTGGCACGAATTTCTTACATCTCTTAATCGCAACACCCCATCTAAAGTTATATGGGATAGGCTAAAAAAATCCGAGGTAGTTATCGAGGTTTTACGATGCCTATGATTCATGTGAATGGAGTACCTTGCAAGAACCTAGACGAACAAGCAGATGCCCTGGGTGAATATTTTCAAGAGATATCTAGTTCGTCACACTACAGTCCACGTTTTTTAAAATACAAGAGCAGAGAAGAAAATAAACGTATCGTCACTAGCACATTTGATACTGAACCCTATAACACAGATTTCACGTTTGACGAATTTGAACAGGCTTTGTGCATTGCTAAGAAAACAGCCCCTGGGATGGACTCCATACACGTTGATATGATCAAACACCTCTCAGTTGAGTCACAGGCTACACTTTTAAAATTTTTCAACCAGATATGGAGGGAAGGGAAGTTACCTTCTGGATGGAGAGAAGCAGTTATCGTACCCATACTCAAACCTGGAAAGGAACCATCATTACCTAGCAGTTACAGACCGATTGCACTGACCAGTTCGGTAGCAAAAATTATGGAACGTATGGTTAACAACCGCTTAGTGTACGTATTAGAGGATAAGGGCGTTTTTAATAAATACCAATGCGGCTTCCGCGGGGGTCTGTCGACAATACACCACCTAGTACGTCTGGAGACACAAATTCGGGAAGCGTTCATACGAAACCAGTATTGCATCTCAGTATTCTTCGACTTGGAGAGAGCATATGATACTGTCTGGAGATATGGAATCCTACGAGATCTTAGGTCATACGGAATCTGTGGACGTATGATCAGGTTCCTCGAAAGCTTTCTTCAAGATCGTACGTTCCTAATACGCCTGGGAACCACATACTCTCGACGCTTTATTCAAGAGAACGGAGTCCCGCAGGGATGTGTTTTAAGTGTCACGCTCTTTATAATGAAAATTAATTCTATATCTAAGGCTATACCTCAAAACATCCCATTTTCACTTTATGTGGATGACGTCCAACTGTCGTACAACTCGGTTAACCTCCGCGGGGCGGAGAGACAATTGGGAACTGGGCGGACGAAAATGGCTTTCGTTTCTCGGCTGAGAAGTCTACATGTATGGTTTTTTCGCGCAAAAGGGGAATGCTCCTAAATCCGACCCTTAAGCTAAACAAGCGTGAACTCCCAATACGAACAGAGCACAGGTTTCTTGGTGTTACCTTCGACCATAAGCTGACATTCATACCACACATCAAACACATCAAACAGAAATGTAATAGAGCTCTTAATATAATGAAGATAATATCACATAAATCATGGGGAGCGGACAAAGACACAATGGTGGAAATTTACAAATCCGCTGTACGTCCAATACTTGACTATGGAGCTGCAGTTTATGGGTCAGCTAGACCATCAGCATTGAAAATTCTTGACCCCATACAAAACCAAGCTCTTCGCCTGGCGACGGGAGCATACCGTACCACTCCAGTGGAGAGTCTTTACGCAGAGTCAGGCGTTTGCAGCCTTAGAAGGCGAAGGCAATTCCTTTCTTTCATGTACGCTGCGAAAATAAGGAGTCAACCAGAAAACCCTGCACATGGATGCATTACTGAAACCCGATAGAAAAGACTCTTCGCAAATAAACCAAGAGTAATTCTCCCATTAAGTATGAGATTGGAACAAAATGCTCAACAGGTGAACTTCCTGGACTTCCAGAACCCCCTCTTTGGAGCAGTTGCCAGTACAGCTCCGTGGGAGAGAAAGAGGTTCTCATGTAACCTTGCACTAACTAAATATGATAAGAAAGCGGTCAATCCGCAGGCCATCAAACAAGAATTTCTTGCCATAAAGGACGGTTACGGGAAGCACGACGAATTTTATACTGATGGTGCAAAAGGCAAAACTGGAGTTGCGTGTGCTTTCGTTGCTAGTACATTTAAGCGATTGACGAAATTAAATAAGCTTTGCAGCATTTTTACGGCAGAACTGTATGCAATTAACATGGCGTTAGACAGCATAAAGGAACACAGTGTTAAATCGCCTGTCATATATACGGACTCCTTGAGCTCACTTTTAGCTATAACGTCCACCGAGCAAACAAATAATTATTTGGTGAAGAATATCCAAAATAGTGTTCTAACACTTTCGATGATGGGACATGCGGTGAAATTTATGTGGGTTCCAAGTCACATAGGAATTAAAGGAAATGAACTTGCAGACCATGAGGCTGCACAGGCACTTTCAGGGAATATCACGGAACAAAGAATTCTGCTGCATGACTTCAAAAGAGCAGTGCAGAAAGCTCTGCATTGTGACTGGCAGCGAAACTGGAATGAACAAGTCAGAAACAAGCTGCACATGATAAAGCCAACATTGTCATTGACAAATGTTTCTAACAGAATGGATCGCAGAAGAGAAGTGACCTTGTGCAGGCTGCGTGCAGGTCACACCTTTCTTACCCATACATATCTTCTTAAAAGAGAGGACCCGCCTCGCTGCGAATTCTGCGATGACATCCTCACAGTACTCCATTTCTTGCTGATATGCCCTGTATATGAACGGCTCCGACGAAAGCATTTTAAACAGATCTACGATATGCTCATTCCACTTCATCCTGCGCTCCTGATAGGAGATGAACCGCTTGTGGAGTTTGACTTTGTACTAAACTTCCTTAAGGACATCAAGCTCCTCCAATACGTCTGACATTGTTTCAACTCAGTGATCGCCCAGTAAACTTCGCTCTGAACACTGAACCCGCAGGAACAGGGACGTAGGCCCTCGCCTGAGTGTGCTCCGAAGTTCATCAGAACAGAGGAATATTGGTGACTCCCTCGCCTGGAGCACCCTTGGAATCCCTTCGGGTAGAGGGCTGGGTGATCCCCTCGCCAGGAGAACCGCCGAAGTTTCGTACGCGAAGCAGAGGAATATGGGCAACTCCCTTGCCTGGTGTTTCTCCAAAGTTCCGCAGCTCAGTACCCCTAATATACTAAGTTCGACTATCTGCCTTGAATGCATCACGTAGAACTACTTATCTATACATTGGCCACCATATATACCTATAAGGGATCACATCCCTGTGGTTCAATGTTACGGACAATGACGTGTGACGTGACTTGTTATCTGACATTAGTACGTGTATACATTATTAAATATTGCAGGAAAACCCAACAATATCATATTTTAGTAAAACCACAAGACATCACAGTGACTACGATACACCTACATACCATTATACGGCGCAGCTTGATCTTCGATATCCTTGCGCCAGAAAACTCCAAACTCCCCCACCCCCGCCAGAGTAGTTATTTCGCGGTGCGCCCTTGCCTCCCCCCCCCCCCTGGGAAAATGAAAACTCTCGCCTCTGGTTGTACTGCTTGGTAGAGATGGTAGTCGCGCTCATTAGACCGAGGAATGCCTTGTCGTCCTCGACGCTGTTGTCCGTCCTGTCGCTGGAGTGGTGCTCGGGACAGGCAGTCGGCGTCGTTGTGTTTTCTTCCTGACTTGTAAGTGACGGTTACGTCATACTACTGTAATCGGAGGCTCCATCTCGCTAGGCGTCCTGAGGGGTCCATTAAACCAGCCAGCCAGCACAGAGAATAGTGGTCTGTTACCACCTTGAACGGCCGTCCGTACAGGTAGGGACGCAACTTTGTGATGGCCTATATGAGTGCAACGCACTCTTTTTCGGTCGTCGAATACTTCTTCTCTGCCTTGGTTAGCGTTCTGCTTGCGTAAGCGATGACACGTTCGACGCCGTCGTGAAGTTGAATGAGCACGGCTCCTAGACCATCGTTGCTTGCGTCAGTGTGTATTTCTGTTTCGGCGTTTGGATCGAAGTGGGCAAGCACGGGTGCGGTCTGTAGACGCGTCTTCAATTCATCAAACGCATGTTGTTGGGCTTCACTCCAGATAAACGTGGATCCGTCCTTCGTGAGGGCATTTAGGGGTGACGCAATTCTTGAAAAGTTCGGAATGAATCGTCGGTAGTAGGCGCAAAGGCCAAGAAAGCTTCGAACGTCTTTCACGGTAGAAGGAAAGGGGTAATTTGCGATGGCCGCCGTCTTCTCGGGGTCGGGGCGTACGCCATCGCTGCTCACGAGATGACCGAGAAATCTGAGTTCCTCTAGCCGAATCGACACTTCTGAGGCTTCAACGTCAGCCCTGCAGTTCTGATAGCCTCGAGGACTTGCTTTAGCCGTTCAACATGTTCTTTGAATGTTCTTGCGAAGAGGACAAGATCGTCGAGGTACACCAGGCAGGTTTGCGACTTCAACCCGGCGAGAACTGTATCCATAATACGCTGGAACGTCGCTGGTGCTGTGCAAAGGCCGAAAGGCATAACCTTGAATTCGAAAAGTCCGTCCGGAGTGACGAACTATGCAAACTATGAACCCCGATCACTAAAAGGAGGAACTGACGCTGTCTGTATGCTGGTGTTAGAAACAGGCACTATATACAAGTAGTACCTCTGTCCGTAACATAAGCGCCATAAACCACTTCCCAGTTTCCTTCTATCTCGCTGTTTGTGAACTGTTTGTGTGCTGTAGGGCGGCGGTTTTTGCGGTTGTCGTAGCCAACTTGAGGTGCACTTTTGACGTTCTGTGTCATAGAGGGACCAGGTGCTGCAGATCCAAGTCCCATCCATCCATGAAACGGCATCAAACAATGTACGTGTGTGCACGACAATTTTGCTGAGAGACCTGTTTTTACACTAAGTCCTTTACTACGCCGCTGACAAATTAGGATCTTCCAGAACAGTGCTTTCTTCATCCATGTTGAAGAAGTAAAGAGAATGACTTCATGGCTTCTACTGACATCTCACAGCTACATGCCAAGACAAAATAACTTGAAAGAAGGAAACGAAAACCAAAGAAGAGGAAAAAAGTCTTTTTCAGGTCCACCCAAATGTTTGTGCAGAGGCTGACAACAGCAACTTTATTGTGAGATGATGAATGATGCTGATGCAGCGTTGAGATTAAGCCCTTGCTTCCTTTTATGCAATGCTATACATTACTGCTGGTTAAATGTAAAATGATGCACCTACCTCCAGACATTAAAGGGGCTGCCAGAGATGTAGTGCCAATTCAACAGAAAAGCTGCATATTCAAGAGACACTGTCACATAAGCATTCGCCAAATTTGCTAACCTGTGAGCTTTGATAGGATATGCCGTTGATGGTAAGAGGCCTCTTACTGTAAAAGGGAGGTGCATTATTCGAGTAGTGGGGTCTGAGGCATGAGGGTCTTTCAGGATGTACTAACCCTTCCAAAATTTTACACTTGGTTGTGCCCAGAGATCGATCGAGATCCCCGACAACACCCCGAGTTTTTTTCCTGTGTACCACTGTTATAATGTAACCGCAGCTCCAGTTCTTTTTTCTTTTTTTTGCAACGCCCCCCTAAGCTTGAGGTTCTCGGTGAACTACTGATTGTGCGTTTGGAAAAGGTATGAAGGTGGAACTCGTCTACCCCATGTTAATTACCCGAAGTTCATGAAACCGTCCAGAAATGTAAGGAACACAATTCTAGATTTTCATTGCAATTGAAGTACTTACGAAGCTGTTTTTTTGTGAGTCCCCTCTTCAGATCCCGAGGTACATTGCAGTGTGGTGCACGCTGATAACTGTCTGTGCATAGCAAATAATAAATATCTGTGCATGAAGAGTTGGATGTGGACTTGTGCAATGGCTCTTGAATGGTCAACACTCAGTCAACACAAATATTTATTCACATTTGCGTAACTTATTGCCTGTCATTATAATAATTATTATAATACATAGACAAGAGGTAATGCTCTGCCAAGGATCTCTGAAGTTAGTCTTGAAAGCTGTTTTCAAAACAGTGGTGCTAAAAAAATTGGATCAATGACAGGTGTCAAAATTTGTTTTGCTGTATCAAGGCACAACAATCTTCCGTGGGAATGACAAATTGTGGACGTTCCCAGACAGATGTATCACTTACTATGATAACGAGGTGTAACTGTACCATTAGTGAGTTATGAAACATTACCTGAAATTATTTGACGTGTTATATCCCTCACATGCTATGCCAACGATAAGAAGCATTACACTACCATTAAAAATATAACTGTCATTTATGGCCAGGTAGTTTATTGCTCCTGCATATTTCTTTGCACTTCTCGGGATTACTGTGGTAACACATATTCTGTTTCTCACTTCTCAATTGGAAACTACACAAGTCTGTTGTGGTGTAGATGTGAAAAGGAAATGAGGCACACTAAAGATGATAGCCCTGATAGGACCGGGATGGAAAAACGTTGGCGAATCACGCGGACGACACACCCAGGTATCTGTCGTCTGTTTCTCGGTCCAAGGAATCTCCAAACTCAGCTTGTAAACACACAATAAGCAGTGAACCTTACGTAGCTGTAAAAAGAAAGGACACTTTCCTAAACATGTAGCACAGTTAGTTTCCTGACAATCATTCTAATTCTAACCAGGCCCTTGAGTTGCACAGTTGGTTAGAGCCTTCGTAACTTTCATGGGGCATTCGTCGTGTGTGCAAACAACGACGACAACTACGAAAATAAGGATGGCTCAACGTGCCTATCTATCGTGGGTACAATAGACGAAGACTGTGATCGTGCTGCAATACTGCGGTGGATACACCACCAGAAGTTCTGGCCGAAGACAGAGAACTGGGAAGAAAGTGCGATGCGTGCTTACACTGTACTTCGCCGTCATTGCACAACTCTACCACTTCACCAGCACTGCAGCATATAGCTACTCATCGGGTTCCTGGGAAGCACAGACGCCACACAAACACTTGGATTGTTTCCTGCGTCGTAAGGAATCTCACGGGATCAAGTATTGAGCACTCCGATCATGAACGTACCTAAAGCAGTGGTCCTGAGGTTCGTTCTGTTGCGCTAACGCAGCTGCGGCACGTACAGCTCGAAGCAGAGTTAACTGGAACGCCGCTTCAACCGGCGGAGCAAGAGGGGAGCCACCCTGGCGGCCTTTAGCAGAAATAAAGTGAGAGGGCGTTTCGACATTTCCATTCCAGTCGGAGGGGTGTTCGCTGTGGTGTTCCGAACATGCGACATCGCATACAAAATACTGCTCATCGGGGAAAAGGCCTAAGCCTGCGACAGAAAATCATATAGAGCATACACAACTTCATTTTTCTATTTCGCGTAAACTAAACGCGGTTTGCTCGGAAAACGACGTACAAAGTTTCTTAGGGAGCAGAGTAATATAGGAATTTCTACTCCGTGCTCAGATACCAGCATTTCTGCTCAAAAACCCATGACTGCAAAATTAAGCACTGCTTACTTCATCAAGATATCGAACACTCAACAAAATCAAACAAACAACCCCACTTCCACTGATAGAACACTATTCAGCTTTTACCAGGAGGCTTTCTTCTACGTAAAAGTAGAGAAAATAAGAAAAGAGCAGCGAAAATTACACGCACTTTTGCTCGCATAGCTATACGAGAGAAAAAAAAAAATAACGAGGCACACGCTAATAAACTGTGACAAAGACTCCCATTTCTGCTATCAGATAATTATTGCATAACGCTAAATACTCAATTGCATTGTCGCTGCGTGAAGAAAGCACAAAAAAAGGACACACAATTTATCTTAAGCGAGCAGGGAAAGTCACTTCTACTCGGACAGCTTAATCTCATAAAGTCTGAATTTTTGCAAAGAAAACAAAGCTTGAACAGCGCCACGAACGTGACAGATACATACTAACAAACAAACAACAGCAGGACCGACGTCGGGCACTCACAAAATGATGATGCGCCCACATCACTAGCGGTGGGTGCGTCCGGCTCAGCCATCGGAGCCGTGCTCCAGCAGCACCTCAACCAGCAGTGGCAACCCATTTCCTTCTTTTCCGTGAAACTCTCGCCGGCCCAACAACGCTAGAGCGCCTTCGGCCGCGAACTCCTCGCTGCGTTCGCTGCCGTCAAGTACTTCCGCTACTTTCTGGAAGGCCGATCTTTTATACTTTATACGGACCATAAGCCACTCGTCCACGCCTTTCAGGCTAGCCGTCAAAGCACCACACTCCGGGAAATCCGGCAGCTAGCCTTTTTGGCGGAATTCCAAGTGACGTCCACGCACATCAGCGGCCAGGCTAACGTACCCGCGGACGCATTCAGCCGTATCAACGCCTTTCCGCCCGAAATCTTTTCGCTTGAACGTCTCGCATCTGAACAGCGCGCCGACGAAGAGCTCAGGGCGCTTCGAGCGTCCCAGCAAACATCGCTACAGTTGGAAGAGGTCGCTCTTCCCGGCACCGCCTCCACCATCATATGCGACATATCAACCGGCGTTCATCGGCCGTTCGTTCCATCCAGTCTCCGCCGCCAAACCTTCCACGCCCTTCATGACGTTTCCCATCCTGGTATTCGGGCAACCAGACGCCTGATCGGTGACCGCTACGTATGGCCGGGCATGGCCAAGGACATCCAAGTCTGGACCTCTCGCTGTATCACCTGCCAACGAACGAAGATCGTCCGGCACACGCGCCCGCCGCCCGGCAAGTTCCTTCCACCGGACCGCAGATTCCAGATCATCCACATCGACCTTGTCGCTCCTCTACCTTACTCATCGGGTTTCCGCTACATCCTCACCATAGTGGATCGTTTCACCAGGTGGCCAGAACCGGTGCCCATCATCGACATGCGTGCCGAAACCGTGGCCCACGCTCTTCTCGACGCCTGGATCTGCCGATTCGGGACCCCTGACCAAATCGTCACCGACCGCGGGGCTCAATTCGAGCCTTCCCTCTTCCATGAGCTCTGCGGTATTCTGGGCACGACGCGCACACGCACTACTGCCTACCATCCTTGTGGCAATTGTCTGGTAGAACGCTTCCACCGGCAGATGAAAAGCTGTTTCCGTGCCCTTCGCCATCCCGAAAAGTGCACCAGCGCTTTCTCACTCATTCTGCTGCACGTTCGAGCATGCCACAAACCGGACTTAGGTTGCTCCGCCGCCGAGCTCGTTTTCGGCACACCCCTACGTCTTCCGGCCGACCTCGTTATCCAACAACTTCCCTCCTCTGAAAACCAGGCGCAAGCCACTCGGAGCACGTCTCGCTCCTCCGTGACGTCTTCAATACCCTTAGGCCTGCTTCTCCACGGTTCCCTTCTGGCCGGAACTCTTACGTTTCAGCCGCTCTCGCCGAGGCCACACACGTTTTCCTCCGGGCTCCAACACCTCGCAAGTCCCTAGACCCCCCCCCCTCTACACAGGACCCTACCGTGTCATCTCCCGGTCCGCCAAGACCATGGTACTTGACCTAGGCGGCCGCCAGGACACAGTTCCGGTCGTCCGCGTCAAGCCGGCCTTCGTGGAGAACGAAGACTTTCCCCTTGCCCTCCAGACCGTCGACTTTTCGCCTGCCCCTAACCCCAAGCGCGTTTCCTGGGGACCAGCTCCATCGATGCGCCTCCGTCGCATCTGACGGCGGGGGGACACCTGTAGCGCATCGTCTTCATCCTCTGCATTCTCATCGGTACCGTCCGCTTGACAACCGCGAGAGCGCGGGAATTAAACATTCATTCTCATACCGACCTTCCTTGGAATCAGTTGTCTCTTCTTTGTGGTCCTGACACCACATGCGTATTGCTGATGAGACCCAAGAAGGCAGAAACAGCTGTCCAGTACTGGCATGGCGAGGAGAGCAAAATGCGTAGTACGTCGTACCTACTAAACGATGACCTGTCCTCTTGGTGTTTTCTCTCACTGTTGTTTCAGATACCTGTCGTTTTGTTTGTTACGTTGCTGCCTTCATCATCATCTGAAGCATTGAGAATATAGTGAGTCTTCCTTGTTTCGCTGCTTGATATAATTTGAAGGCGAATGACAGCTTACACGCCTCTTTCCGTGTCACCTTTTAGCTATAACTTTCGAAGTGGGAAATCTACTTTGTAATAGGGTGTGGTGAACCCTACATGCGCGTTCTATTTATGACAAAAATTTACAGGACGGTTACGGCTCGTGTAACGCGAAGTTCAGCGTCAGCTGTGGGTGTGGTGAAGTCAGGCCGGATGAAAGTGAAAAGAACATGTTGGCTCTGCATGTTTCCCTCGCTACAGACAAATATCGTTGATCACACATTTTCCACGACGAGCTTTCCATCTTTTATGCTTTTGACGTTGTTACTGAAACACTTTGTCTGAGTGTTACACAACGCGGAAAACAATTGAACAGTAGGTTGCATATTCGTTATTTATGGTCTGGCGCCTGATCTACACTGTTAGAAAAAAAGGTATAAATAAGGTATAATAATGTGCTCTTATACCTCATTTATACCTTCTGCTTGAGATATATACCTTTGGAGGGTATAGAAGAGGTACAAATTTCCTATTTATACCTCCAAGCTTTTTCAAGGGTATGAAAGAGGTATAAAGGAGGACTAACGTACCATATTTATACCTCATCACCACGCGTTCATATCCGGTACCATATGCCCTTCACGGTATAGATGAGGCTGCTTTTACCTTCTGTTTTTTTATACCTTTATGGTTTTTTATACCTTTACTTCCGCAACGTGCTGTATCACGTGATTATTATTTTTTCTTGAGACGGTATCAGCTAAGTTAAACGGATAGTTAATTAAGAAACACAGACATCAGTACAGTACTATCTGAATCCACATGGTTAGTTTATGGCAGCATAATATCTGTATTGCTAAAATGTTGAATCTAGATGTCCTCACCCCTAGGATTGCATACCAGACGAGGGCTGCGCCACTGTTTGTCAAGTCGCCACCAGTATATTAGTATTTGTTGCTCTGCAAATGTCTATCTCGCGATGCACACAATACATCGCGATGCACATTTGATGACTGCGCAGAGCGATCTTGCGCCTTGAAAATTTTCTTTCGTCTTTAACTCCATATTCTTTTTTTTTTTTACATGGGGAAAACAACAACTTTATTACGGGATGATTTACGTGGGGAGCAATGTGCACGAGCTTTGCTTTCCACTTCACAACCATATGCGTTTGCGTGTGTTTGTAGTATGTGTATGTGTATGTCAAATACTTTACTTCCCTACAAATGTGAGTTCCCTCCTCTAAAATGCCTATGCCTAGGTGTGATTTAATACCATGATGGTATACTCGTACAGACCCTCGCAGGGGTATAGAGCTGTACCACTAAAGGTATGGCATATAGCCCTTTGTTAAGGACTATTTTTTATACCTGTAAGCGGGGTATAAAATAATACCTAAGAAGGGCTAAGTTATTGAGCAGGCGATCTATACCTCTAAAGGTATAGATTTTTCTCTGAGTGTACCTACGAAAGAGAGCTTCTTCGTCCGTCTTCGTTCTGGGTCAAAATCGCGAGTCAAAAACCGCGATAAATAAAAATCGCGGCAGGCAACATCAGCGACAAACAAATATCACGACGCGAAAGACCGCGAGTAGGAGAAAACAGCAACAGGCAAACAACGTGACAGCTACAAACCGCGACTGCAGCCAATATACACGTATGTGCTATGCTAGTCACCGTATAAAGTGATTATATATGCATATTGCCGTTTTTTACCCGATCCCTTATGTCTTTCTCTCTCTTCCTTCCTTTCCTGTTTGAAGTCTTCCCTCTGGAATACCGGCACAGGACCTTCGCCTCCAGGCGTTCTGGAAACGTACGCGCGTTTGGACGATCTAAGCGTTAACCGTCCCTCTATTTTTTTTTTTTTTTTTGTTCTTGAGTATTGAGTACGTTGCTGCACTGGTATATGGAAGATGAACCTCGTCAAGTGGCAACCATGCTTACTTATATTTCACGCCTTTGTGAGTTTCCGAGGGGGTAGCCCAAGAATGCTATCACATTTAATAAAATGGCAAATAGGCACAAATAGACTTTCGTGTAAACCTACTCCATTTACCTGCTTTTCATGGGAAATGCGTTTTCCTCTGGAGACACATTAACAAATACAAAATTACATCTACGACGACTACTGTTACAGGCTATCACGCAGAGACATGGAAAAGACACTCAATCCGGCCAACCGACCCGACAGCGACGTTGTCTAAGAGGAACTCTATGCTATTGATCACTGGACTTCAAGCTTTGCGTGAGATACGCGGTGATTAAGGATTCATTGCTGCGAAGTGCAGTCATCTCGATTGAAACGTGCACACGGCGACAGCGTGATGAGTTATCAGAGCTAGACAGAGAGATAAGAATGACTCAGTACAATGGCAAAGGTGTCTGCTTGCCCAAGCAGCAAAATGTACTGAAAGTCGGGTACAATAGGGGCGGACGGGTAGGTGGAAGGCCTTGAACAGACTCGTGAAACTAAGGGACATCGATAAGACACATACCATCCACCCCTATTGCACTCGACTTTCAGTACATTGTGCTGCTTGGGTGGTCAGTCTTTGTTAACGACTATCTCAGTGAAGGAGTAGAAGCGCCTGAGGTGTATCGGCTCAAGTGTCGGAAGATGGCGTCCGAAAAATACATCATTGGAGTGTGCGAAACGCTGGATTGGCGACCCGTGGAATTTGTAGACCTGCCTCCGACTCAGTCTTGCAGTTTATGCAACGTTGTTCCGGGTAAGACGTACGTTCTACAATGTTCCCACGCACTATGCGAAATCTGCTACGATGGTCTACTCAAAAGTGGTCGAAGTTGTCCTCTGGACAACGAATGCTTCGACGAAAGTTGTGTACAAATGTTAAAGGTTGACAGACGTTACGTTGAAACGCAGATAATATTGTGCATGAATACCAAGTATGGGTGTGGTTTCGTTGGAACGGTAGAAGAAATGAAGCATCACTTCCTGAAAGAGTGCAATTTCCAAGCTGTCACGTGCAAGCTTTGCAATGCCAAGGTGCTTCGTCGGCAGATTGTCAACCATTACACCCAACGCTGCCAACGCAGGAACTCTTTGCCTGGTGAGGATTATCTCCATGGTGATCTTGTCGAGTTCCAGAAGGAGACGTTGGCCTCGGTAAGAAAAAACGGAGAGAAGATGACTTCAACGGAACAGCAGCTGAAGAGAATTCTCGAGAAGCAGGAACACTTAGACACTACACTGAGCCACGTTGGAAGGGAGTTCCATGAGCAAGTGCGAATCTCCGACGAGGCTGTGAACAGGACACTGGAAACGTCGTTGGGAGATGTGAACACGAACTTGTCGAAAATTCTCGAGAAACAAGATTGTGCAGCTGCTGAGCTGAGCAATGTCGCCAGACAGTTTCATTACCAGCACGAGGAACAGGCAAAAGTTTACAGTGAGGTTACGAAGACAGGCATTCTACTAGAAAAACTGCTGCAAGATACTCACAAGAACTTTTCTGCAATCACTGAAAAGGTTATCAACTTCTCCTCGGATAATGGAAGAACAAAGGAATGCGTAGAGTCGAATTCAAATGATGTGTCTCGATGTCTTCAGTGCGTTAGAGATACCATAGCCGATGTGTCCTGTATGTTGGCTCGGCTAGACGACGGTCACGAAAACCTGGAGAGCATAAAACGAGACCTACATGTGTTACTGCAGCATTCAGAGGAGGCGATGAAGTTTATCAACATGGATACGGAAGCGAATGAAATGAAACCAATGGCGAGGGTAGTTCTCGACATCAACCAGAAAATGAAATCTATGGAAGAAGCTACGAGTAGTCTACATCTTGTCTGGTTGTCTGAGTCTAACGAAGTTTCCCGTCAGATACAAGGATTTTCAGAGTTTCGAAAGGAAGGAGAAGAAAAGATTGCCTTTCGTCGTTCTGATGGTTTCGTTTTCTGTGGATACTCTGTGATGTTACAAGTAGAAATCGACAAACGAGATGGCGTCCTTTACCTCGGTTTGTATTTGCGCATTTGTCGGGGCTGGAGGGATTCTCTTTTGAAGTGGCCATTCTCCATTCCTTACAGCGTTATATTGTTTCATCCAGCGGACAAGATGAAGAATATTGAATACTCTGTAAAAGACTTTAGTGCTCCCCACAAGGATGAGCGTAATATTTTCTTCAGGCCAACTACATCTTTTAACCATGGATGGGGTCCATGGAAACTTTGCAAAGTGAAAGACATGGAAGGTGGCGGATTTATAATTGATGATTCATTCTGCGTTGGTGTCAAAGTTTGTCAAACACCGTAATCGCTGGTGCACTTCCAGCATGAAGAACAAACGAATAAACAAGGAAGAGAGCACGCTCCAATCGATCTCTCCTTTTCTTCTTCTTTTTTGGCTGCCAATGTTAACATGAGAGCAAGCACGAAACTATGTGTGAAATATAAGTGCCCACGGACACGCAAAAGCCTTCAAAAAAGACCGAAGTAATCCGCTGAACAAGAAAACAGGAACTGCGCGATGAAAACACGCTTATGCTGTGCTGCTTTGCGTAAGCAACTGATCGTGTCCATCTGGCGTCTTTGCACCCCCTCCTTTTTTACTTTCGTGCAGAATGGATCAAAATAGTAATCACTGCCACACACACAACTTGGTTACCAGGAACGTGCTCCCTACCCCCCCCCCCAAAAAAAAATAAGTAAATAAATAAAACGCTAAGCAACCACTCCCGTTACAAAAAGAAAGAGAGAAGTCTATCGTTCTGAAATAATGTCATAAGGCAGCCGGCAGTATACGAACGTATACAAATTAAGTTCCCAGTTCAAACTTGTTGTTTTGTGGAATGTTGTAATGACATTAGAGAAATGAAAACGCGTAGGGATGTTTCATTGAAAGGCAGGTAGCTGCCTTCCATAAAAGGCTATTCGAATCTCTTGGGCCTTTATAGAATTCTATCACCACAACCACGTATTACCTTAGAAATAATAAATTAAGCGAATGAATTAATAATAATAAATTAATAATCAAATAATAAAATAGCGACCACTCCATGCCCTTTGCAACGTGGAACATGTGTCACCTGCGGCGCCACCATGAACGCACTCAGAAGTAACACGGTTCGCAGCTAACTCGAGAAATGCGTACCGAGGAACATGGTAGCTGTTATCACACGTTCCTTCCCTAGCCCGGCTAGCCGGTAGCCAAACGAATTCCCTGGAAAAGGGCAAGGGGGTACAAGAGAGGGAGACGAGAGGAGGAGGACGAAGGTACACATTTGTAAACAACGGGCGCATGTACATGGTCGTTCGCTCCGATGCCCAAAATTTCCGTAGGAGAATGCTCTCTGGAAGAATTTCTGGAACCGACCAGCGCTTATTTATTATGAATTACGATCCATCGTGGATAATTTATTCAGGTATGTAAATTTCAATGTTCAAATGAGTGGCGCCGCTAAACTAGACATGCACCGAGGTTTTGTATCATGGGGTTTCTTGCCTCACAAATTCATCCTAGGGGCAAACCGCTGTGTCCTAGGGCATGCGCACAAGAAGCGAGCTGACGACAAGGCGGCGGCAAAAACTGGCACGTGATGTCCTTGCTGGCGCATGCGCAGCACAACTTATGTGCCTCTCCCAGATGGGTCGAAGTCGCCATCTTGCCATGTATTTCCCGCGTAAAACAACGGCGATCGCCTCCTTGTGGGACGGTTCGCAACACTGATCTCTATAGTAATAGGCTGGATAGCGGATTGAGGGTGCAACCGTACGGTCACCGGCCGCCATCTTGGGAAGCTCAAAACATTGCCGTCCGCGACTCAGCTGCATTATCTGCATGCGCCTTTGCGTAGCATTTTTGTGGTGTCATGCCCGCCTGCTGTGGTTATGGGTGTGCTGACCGTACTGGCAAGGCACCGGGGACGACATTTCACAAGTAAGTGACTTGGTTTTACAAATAAATGTGATTTATTAGTCCACGAGCGGGGTGACAAAACGTTGCTGTTGAAGCATGTGCGCGGCACTTTGTGAATCGTATCTCAAGATCTAAACGTTAAACTTTAAGCCGTACGTTATCTGGATAGAGTCATTGTGATAGTCTAGACTTCCTGCAGTTCACGGGGTCTCGGCACGCAGCAGGCGTTGAAGTGCGCTTGTCAGGTGTGGGATCTACGGCTCAGTTTGTTGCTCACGGTATCGACGATTGCTTGCTTGGATTAGCCTTGTCATCCCTTCCGTAATTGATGGCATAAATTGTTCAATGCAGGTTGACTGGACGCCGTCGACGACATCCCTGGTCTGCAGCAAACATTTTAAAAACAAATGCTTCGACAGAACGGGCCAAACCGTACGACTGAGGCCTGACGCTATGCCCAACAGGTTCGACTTCCCAGAACACCTCCAGAAAGTAATAATGCATGCGTCATATGTAGAGGCCGTATTTATATGCACTAAAAGCTGGTTGAACACACATGCATGAAAAATTCATTAATCTTGCTCAAAATATGCACCTCTAGGAATTCACTTGCATGCATTTAAAACACGCAACAAATTCACAGGGGCAAAATTATCTTACTTTATGTAGCGTACAAAAAGCATGCACAGTTGAAAGCATAGATCGAGAAGTTGCCCGTCAAAAGGAACTCGTTACAAAGTTACCATGTGAAAAATGTAACTAAGTTAATAACTAAGTTATTCATCCGGAAACGTATCTCGCAGTTACAGAGTTACTTAAAAAAAAGAACGAGTTACTCCCAAGTTACTTCGGACACAAAATAGCACTACACAGGTGCAGTTGAGTTCGACCCTGACGTGCCTGCGTTGAGTTTTCGTTCATGTCCAACAATTCGAACGCTTTACATCTTATTCCCTGTGGGCACACGATGGTTCAGCTACATTTCAATAGCAGCAGTTCGTACTTCCTGAACAGAATACTGTCATTGACTGGACATCACGTTTTATGACATAAAATGCAGTGGAAGAACCGTAGAGAAAGCAAGGAAATAAGTGGACATGAGTGAAAAGCGAATTAAAAGTAACTTGGAACTTAGCTTAAGTTACTTTGGCAAAGTTACCTGAAAAAGGAGTTCCTCTGAAAGTTACCACGGTGCAAAAGTAGCGAGTTAAGTTATATAGTTACCAAGAAAAGGAACAGTAACGAGTTACCTCGAACTCTGGTTGAAAGTGTGTATTTGCATGAAAATCTAGCCTCTAGAATCATGTTCCCTAGTTAAGAGTTTCAAGCGATGGCTGATGATTGGAATCAGTACTGCACGAAGGGCACCTTAAAGCTGGTGCTAGTCCAATATATGAAAACACTCCTGAATTATGCATTCATATGCAGTAAAAGCCACTCCATATTGGATAGGACAATACTAAGATGGGCAAAAGCATATAATAATAAAAGTATTGCATGAAAATTTTGCCTAACGTACAAACTCGTATTAGTGGGACATACAAACACACCAGCCACATGTCTCTTTGGTGCGTTCCAGCATGTTTACTTTACTTAGAGACAATAAATAATTTTTCAACCTCGAATGTCTACTCTTTATTCTCCCTGCTTAAGTTTGCGACAATATATGTTTGAATGCAGCCCAAATGAAAACAATGTGATCCGTCTGATCAAAGAAGTGTCCCAGTGCTGCAGCAGTATCAGACTGTACCACCTTGCCAAGGAATATACAGAGAAGGTGACAGCCAGGCCTCACTGCGAAAGAAATTGTCAAGGTTAATCATATTCAACAACCATTAATGCACTCTGCCCACTTATCTGGTTGACTGCTTCAAACTTGCTGTTGCAACTGGACTTGTGATACTTTGATGTTGGAGCTTTCACCACAAGACCTTGCTACTTAGCCTTTTTATGACTTATTCACTCTACCTCTAGTCATTTTGAACTGTCTTTACCGCAATTTACTTCCCCAGTGCACATATTTCTAGTCGATATGTTTTTACCGTCATATAGCCTTTATATCGCATAATATCATTCTAGTCCTTTGGAAGTGCTTTAGTGCCGTACGGCATTTCGTGTCATAACTAGTCATATCTAAACTTCCTGTGCAAAGCATAATGTTTATATCCAAGCATATTAAGGTGGTTACATAAACAAACGTGCTAAACATTCCTCGGCATTCCACAACCCACAGGAGAAAGGAAATGGGAGAAACACGAGAAGCAACACGCTGACAGACGACAAAGGAAACGTAACACAACAAATACAACACCACACAAAACCAGCAAATCACATAATCGAAGTTCAAAGTACAAAATTGGAACGAAACGACCTCACACGAGTACAAAATAGACAGGAAATAACATGTATGTGACGGGATTTCACACAAAAGACGTAGGGAATCCAATCACGAGGGATTTCTGCAGCGATCCGTGGCAAAATTTTAGCGAAGCAGCAAGGGAAGCGCTCACAAACAGCAAAACTTGTCACAGCTTACATGCATTCCTATGGGCTGGCTCTTTTGAGCACCGCAATATGGCGACCGGTTGGCGTACCCTTTCCCGCGATACCCTCACCCATCGGCTATCCAGCCTTTATACATAGAGATCAGTGGTTCGCAACATTGCAAAATCTGACACCTAGATTTGTACCCAAGTAAAAATTATCTGCAAACAATGTGCGCCTAGCATGCTATTTCTCAGAATAGCCACTTGAATGCGTATCCAATCTTATGGCTGCCGTCGCTTCTCAATTGGTGTGTTCATTGTATTTCCAATCACTGCGGACGTACGATCCTGTCCGTTCTGTTCAGTTTTGTCTGTCGATTGTGATGTTCGTTAAATATTGTGATGCTCGCCAGATACCTGAGGCTGCTTTGAATGTTGTACATGAATGTACCCAGCGTAGTTCTACAACAGCATTGTGCGAAGACGTGACAGCATTTTTGCATTGTTACCCGTCGTCCTGGCTAAAACACTTCTTCGCTTCGTCAGAGTGCAGATTATGTTTTGTGATTGTCAATGAACGACAGTGCTTGAAGTAGGAAGCTACGTTACCGCTTTCGCAAGTGAAGAATGTTTTCTATCACAAGTGCTTCATGAAACAATTTTCTCGTGCAACGACACTGAAAACTGTGTTGCGGATGGGTTTCCTGTGCAAATTGTTTCAAACGCTATGCGTAATCGCAAATATTTTTAGCGACTCACACACACACACACACTGTGTATGACAGTGGTAGACTTGGATTATTCACAAATACAATGAAACCTCCGTATCTTGAACATCCGCCGTGCAGCCGAAATGTGTCCTACATAGAGAGGTGTCCGAATTACCGAATACAAGGGAAACAAAAAAATTGATAAGATCACAGCTGTGTTGCCAGAAATGTCCTCGTTCTTCAATTCATGGTCGTTAGTGGTACCTGATACTTTCACCCAGCTCTTCACTGATAATAATTGTTGATTTTGGTATTTTCAATTCCGTGCAGATTCCACTCAATGGCATTACCTTTGGAGCGATAGAATCTCGATGATATGATTCTCACGGGGTAGTGGAAAGCTTTGAATAATCGAAAAAATTCCTATCGAAACAATTAAACCAATATAAAAATTGAGGCAAGAAAATAGACGACGACTGTTCGTTTTCCAACACTGTCAATGAAGCAGCATGCTGCTTGCTTGAGAGCCTAAACCCACTTGGAATTAAACTCAAGGACTTGCCTCTGAAGCGTCAGCCCACTTTTCATTGTCTTGGTGCGTTCGTGTTCAAAGGCTGTAGACAAACCGAAGACAAGTGCTTACACTAAAGAATAGTTACAATGTTGACTGACAGCATCCTTTTTGACTCGTAAAGCTAAAACAACAAAATGCTGAGACCAGTATGCAGGAAGAAGAAAAAGGGGGTGGGGGTGAAAGTCAAGGGCATTGGCTCATTTTGGGTCTTTGTGGTGCAAGGATGGGGCGAGACTGAGATAATTGGACCAGGCTTTTTGTCCGACTTAGCAGAGAAGACCCTGTCCTACTTCTAGGATAGGGGGTGTCCGATATAGAGAATTTCGTCCCCATGCAGTTTCAATGGGAGCCTAACGGTGCAATGAAACATTGTCCGACGTGGGAAGTTGTCAAAGGTAGGGAGGTGTCAGACTTTAGAGGTTTTACTGTATATGTTTGATTATCAGTTATATTTGATAAGGCAAGTTGCATAATCACTTCGAATCCCTCGCAAGTACTTCATGGATCAACCTCCAAGTAACTTTTGTCTTAAAAGTCTGGTTTGGAAGTGGAACTGCTTTCGTGCACCTCTTTTTGTAACAGGCGAGACGTTTTGCAACTGCCTCGTTCACGTCATCCCCTCTGCATTAAAAGTAAGCTGCTTAAGGATGCTTTGTGTTCAGCTGTATCGTAAAAGACTAAATGGACCGGTCGTACCGTCCATTCACACGTAGCATATACCTTTCAGTTCTTCACATATAGCATGTTAGACATGAAAAATGATTGGTTGGTAATTTATATAAATTAACACGAAACCTGATTGACTAGATATCACATGAAGAGCGGTTAAAACTTGGCCTGGTTGGAGACCACAGGAAGAAATTTGTAAAATGCCATATTGGTATAGTTTGGCAAGTGCCATAAGGGATATATCGGGCAACAATCAACGTGCGTAAAACACTCATTTAAAAGAACATTCAACTAATACCCCTAACAGATAGAGTGCGTTGGGGGACCACTTATTGACATGTGTGGGATGTCAGGCAGAATTCCAAAAAAACTAAAAATTTTGTTCAGGTGTACACAACAAGGTAGCTTTCTCGATGAACATAACAGGAGCAGGCAAGCTAGCTGGTGTTGAATTGATATTAACATTTGGGTGATCACAAGGATGTGGGCCTTAGCGTACGGGAATGACTTCTTGCGCTCCTCGGCTTTTAAAGCTTGGAACTCATGTGTCACCAAACACTTTCGCCATCATTGGTATGTCTTAAGGAACGACTTACCGCTCCTCTCTAAAGGTTCGCGCACTCTGTCAGGGAACCACCTAAAAAATGACACCCTTGCTTTTGAACCCTCATGGTGTTTCCCTTCAACCTAGCACTGAAAAGATCTTGAATCGGTGGCCGAAATTTGCTCTTAGTGTTCGCCCCACACGTGTTGCTTTAGCCTCCTCCATCCATAAGATTGTCTCTTCAGCCCCATCTAACAGTGACACCCGAGTCTCCCTGACACAACAACGTTTGCAAAAAGGTACACTCTGCCCTCAATGTTCCCTCGTTGCCTCTCCTAAAACAACAACTGAACATCAAGGGGGATTGAGCAAAAAAACTCCACCGTCCTTCTCGAGATCGAATAATCCTCCAAGTTCTTTATCTTACCTCAGTCAAGCTTTAATGAGAAAGTTCTTGCCGCTATCTCTTCGGTCCTAAAGCCTTTTGAGGGCAACCTCAAACTTGCTAATCGAGAAGCCTTTGATCTTTTACGATCCCTGCACTTCAAACCTTCAACAGTTACAAAGATTTCCAGTGCCTCAGCTGATACCTTTTCCGTAAAATTTGTAGTTAAGGATCATAAGCCTTCTCAGCCGCTTCGAGTCATTGTAAATGAGAACGGCACTTGGCAGAAAGTTATCTCCGACTATATTGAAAATTCTTTTAGATGCATTTTCCTGACGGACTCTATCAGTATTCGAAATTCTGAGGATCTCCTTGATGACATTGTGCCTTATCACACACAAACTTTCCACTGTATGTCACTTGATATCAAGGACCTCTATTTCTCTCTCGACACCGCAATCCTATTTTCCAGATTAAGGGACATCATTGAGAAGAATTTGGCTGGTTTTCAAACAAATGCAGGGATCCCACTTTCCTGCTTTCTCGAACTTGTCAAACTTTACCTTTCGTCTACAGTTGTCAGCTTCAACGATAATCTTTTCACACAATCAAAGGGAATTTGCATTGGTTCTTCTGTCGCACCCAAGCGTAGCGAGATTTACCTTTCCGCACTCGACCGATCACTATCCTCCTATTCCAAATCATGTTGTGGCACAACTCTTGTCCGACGATACGTTGACGATATAATTATTTTAGCCTCACATTCAGACTCCATAAGTGAACGTGTGGCCTGTGCTCAAAAGACTTGTCCTGAATTGGTCTTTACTTTAGAAGTCCCCTCAAACGACCGTCTACGTTTCCTAGATGTAACCTTCATCCTTAGTCCAACTTTGTGTTGGGAGTATGGCCGTACTGACCCGAAACCGCTACTGTGAACGTGGAGTTGTCATCCTAAAGCCGTAAAGTCAGGTGTAATCAATTCCGTCTTGGGTTCTGCTGTTAAAAAATCCTGTATCCATAAAGTCCCTACCGCTGTGTCCCAACATATCAGCCGCCTCAAAGAAGCTGGCTTCCAGTCGGATGCAATATATACACACCTGCAAAATCTCTCGAATACCCCAAAACCCTGAACGCCTACTGAACCTCCGCGTGGTCCTACCGTTTTACCACGGTATTTCACATGCCTTAGGAAAATTTGAAACCTCGCAAGGAATCAGAGTAGCCTACTCTGTTCACAACAAGCTATCCACCCTCACACCCTTCGTGAAATCTGGTCAACACCAGCGATGCATCACATCCCACCAAAAAAAGTTCGTAGACTGCAAAAAGTCGTGCGTGTACCGTATACCCCTTCGGTGTGGGGGTTCCTACATTGGCCAGTGTGGCCGTTGCCTGAACGATAGACTTCGGGAACATGCTAATAATGTCAAAATTAAATCAAGTACCGCTGAACTTTGTAAACATCTGGAGGGCTGTTCCGATTGTTCGGCAGACCTTCCCGGAACCAACTGTTTAATCTCCTGCAATGAGAAACTGTCCCGCGCTCTATAGAATCCTCTCTAATAGCAACTACAAGAGGATGTGTGAGCAAACCTAGCATTGTCCTCCCAGAAGGCTTGGTCACTCTCCTTAGCCCCGTTGGCCCCGGATAACTTCTTTAATCTTGTCTAATTCCATGGGAGAGACTCGAACACATTTGATTCCGTACCTTATTCAATTCTGAACAACAACAACATTTAATATTCAACAATTAAATATTCTGATGATGAAGTGGGGAGGTTTTCCAGGACTGGAAAGCTACCCCATAGCTACGGGGTCTAATATAAGTGGTGACAATGATGAGAGATGACGGGAAGGATCGGAGCGGCGATGGCGATGCTGAACGTGATCGTGATGGTGGGAATGTCCGAGAGCGCTGCTGGGGTCATAATGAGTCCTTTAGGCCTGTCGCCTCCAAAAAGCCAACTACATGACGTAAGGCCGCCCTGGAGTGGGCCGCGGTGTCCCAAGGGCCGAGAATGGTCGGCAAGTTGAAGGGGCGGCAGCCAAGGGTGGCAAGCTGTGACTGCAGTGTACGCCTTTCGTTGGTATAGGTCTGGCAGCAGAGGAGTATGTGTTCTACGTTGGCAAGTACACCACACTCGTTGCACATTGGGCTAGCCTCACGGCCTAGCTGGTAGCGATAGAACGGGGTAAAGGCCACATTCAGACGTAGCCTGTGGATGAGCGACTTCAGAGGACGAGGAAGCTTCGCAGGCAGCCGGTATGACAGCGTTGGGTCTACACTTCTGAGTTTTGTTTGTATGTTTATATTTTTATATAATTTACTGTTACTGTTACCAGTGTTTTTACTTTTTATCGTCTTTTTTGCAATTTGTACTACTTTGGAATACCTTTCCATTCTTTGCAAGCACACACGTTCCCTTGTGCAGTTATAGATGGTACCACCGACCGTTGAGAGGTTCGTATTACTCGCCTCATATTCACCTACGCTGAGACGCCGGAGTGCTCTTTTTACCCTGTCCTCCCTTGCCCTTTGTGTATTAAAGCTTCATTGCTAGTTCGTGCTGTTCATCTCGTCCTGTGTTCGTCCTGTGTTTTCCCCTCAAACTCAAGGCAATGTTAATATCAGTAGCTTTCTCTTTCGAAAGGCGCGTGAGATCATAAAAGCAGGTAACAACTGGGCGATTCCACGCGAAATGATCCAGCGGACCTGCTCAGCCCTCACAAAACTATCGCGAATTTTTACGAAAATTTGTTTAGCAGTCCCTAATAGTGCAAAATGACACACCGCGAAACATTTCTTCCCAAATCTCAGTGTGGCGGGTGCTATAGACACCAGCAAAGTTCGCAGCGCTGGCGAAAACCGTGCCTGGCGTGAACGGCAGGTGCGGCTCATAGAAAGCACCTATAACTGTGCGGTTTTCTTTTGCGGATAGGGGACACCATGCCTTTACACAGCGTTCAAATCCCGGTTGTCGTGCTGTAATCGGTGCTGGTATACAAAGGCCGGAAGTTTCGCAATTTTCCTCCTACTTCGTGATTTTTTGGTGGAAAATCAAACCACTAAATTTTAATGAACATTTTTTCCTGACAAGGCCTCGTGGAATACTACAACAGAAAAAATCGCAAAACACGTACTCTTGTAGTCATTGCAGGAAAAAAAGAGGAAGTATGCGATTTTTCCAAATTCGCTACAATCGAGCGTAAAACACACAATGAAGCGGTCGGAAGAGATGCCTGAAACCAACGCAGTTTTATAGAGCTAGCCTTCCTCTACAACATATTTAAAAATCTTGAGGGTGTTTATTCGTATACAGGATTTTTCTTTTTTTTTTTTTTTTTTTTTGTAGTAGACGGTATTACGGCCACACTGACCCACGTTGTATGCATCCGGTGGGGTGCTATATTTGTTTCTTGGGCTCCCGTTTTAATTCTACGTATTTCCGATTTTTTCTGGTTGGTTTTCAATATGACAATCACTCGGACCAAAGGAACATGGCTCCAGTTGAGCGCTGTGGAGTTCCAATTCACCAGTATGAATATTTTGGCGTGTAGATGCATGTTCACTTGATGAAAGTTCCGTTTAACTGTCACATTTAAATGCTGAACAATTCAGCAAAAATATTAACCACGAAAAGTCTAACAAATTATAATGCTAGAGAAAAAGACGAACGTGCAAAAGAGTCATTTACATGGCAGTACTGGAAACGACGGAATCTCGTGGTTGTGGTTCATCGTCCATGCTGTCCTAGGTTCCAGTGAGGCTCACAGCCTTATAAGCCTTGCACCATTCGCGTATGGAAGCCTTTACCCGCGGATATCCGCAAGATGCTTCTGGGTTCGGATGAGATAGGGACGCTTGTTGTGATCTGCGGATGGCGCCGGCTCAGGAGCGGGTCAGACTCGGATAAACCGCGAGATTGCGCCATCAGTTTCTTCACACTAGGTATAAAACATAGAGTACAAGGTGTAGGACAGCCACTTGCGCATCTGAGAGAGATCTCTGGCGTCTCGAGTCGAGGTGCGCGTTCGGCGCCGATCTTGCGTTTCACTTGCAATATACTCTACTTATCCCGTTTGGTGCAAAATGTGTTGCTGTGCTTGGTGCCGTATAATCTTTCGTGGAAGCTAAATCTGTACTTGTTGTGGTGTATCCTTTGCTAGCATCATGGACGCTCAGAACCTGTCCTCGCTACAAAAAGCTATGCCGCTCCGGGGTTTTTCACTGTCAGAACGAAAGAGAGGAAGTCACCCGTGTGGATGAAGTTTGGTGACAGCTTTTTTTGTTGGGCTTTTTTTTTTTTTTTTTTTGCTGTTTTGTGCTGACGGGACATAACGTTTACTTGCTGGAAAATTGGCATGATATATCGAGCATTGAAACTGAACTATTGCTGCGTGCCGCGGGAGATGCGGATTTTTCGGATAGGATGCGGATGTCAAAAAGCTCATCCGCGCAGGGCTTTAGGTCACACGACAAAAAGTATTACTTAGACCTGCCCATCACCGCTAATCCCCAATCTCCGTTGCCGGCACCGCGCACACCGGAAACAATGCTATAAACTTAACCACCCAGGATTGCAATACGCTACAGAAGCAACGATTATGGTAACCTTGCAGAAGTCTGTGCCACAGCATATTGCTTGCTCAGTAAAACCCAACCAGACCAGAAAAACTTTAAAATAAAACGAATTAAAACAGGAGCTCAAGAAAAAAATATAGCACCCCACTGGATACATGCAACATGGATCACTGTGGTCGTAATACCCGCTACTACAAAGAAAATATTTTCGCCTGTATACGAAAAAACACCCTCGAGATTTTTTAATATGTTGTAGAGGAAGGCTCGCTCTATAAAACTGCTTTGGTTTCAGGCGTCTCTTCCGACCTCTTCATTGCGTGTTTTACGCTCGATTGTAGCGAATTTCGGAAAAATCGCATACTTCCTCTTTTTTTCCTGCAATGACTACAAGAGTTACGTGTCTTGCGATTTTCCCTGTTGAAGTATTCCACGAGGCCTTGTCAGGGAAAAATATTCATTAAAATTTAGTGGTTTGATTTTCCACCAAAAAATCACGAATTAGGAGGAAAATTGCGAAACTTCCGGCCTTTGTATACCAGCACCGATTACATAAATAATCTGGGGCTCCTTCAAAATGCTAATTTGCCAGAAATTTGTCGTAAAACTTGACCCAAAATGTGCTCCGTTCTTGAGTTCTCATCACGTCAGCAGATTTATTCTCCTTCTACATGCCCTTTGGGATGGCAGACCCGTGCTTCCCCTCTAACACCAGGCAAGGAAAGCGCACAAATGATGTATATGTAGATGTCAGAAGGAAGCTCGTAAGGGACAACTTCATATTTTGGCACAGCTTAATGCGCCCCCATTGTTCAAGAAACCAAAATGATGATTTACATTCTATATATGCATCGTCTAAACAATGCACACAATTTTTTTCAGTGATATTTGAGAGAGTCAAGCTACATCTCTGGCTGGTTTTGGCTGGAATAGCCCAGATTGACAGTTACACAAGCAGATGTATGTCAACATTAAAAAGATGAAGGAAAAAATGTATTTTAAAATGCCTCACTATGTCTCACTCAATTTACTACTTTTCGTAGCTTACACCTTGAGAGGTGTTCTTTATCCTAAAATGGCTTTATTGCCAAAATCCACGAGAATGACCGTCATCACATTAACAAGTTTCAACTGTATACCAAGTAATAACAAACATGTGCTTACTTTTTCTGCAATCAAGATGTGAATTACATCGTTGAGTTGCAGGCTTCAGTGAAAAATCACTGCTTGTGATGTCACTGCTGAGTGAGTACGGCACTGCTAGTGACGCAACATGTGGTGCCAGTGTCTTTCACCCCACCCCATGTTATTTCATGAGCAGTTAGCATCAGAATCAATGAGCTTGCATGATGCACTTATGAAGGGTAATTTCATGTGTGCCGACAAACATACTGCAGTGCTAATTTAAAATGTAGTTCGTGGCTGTGGAGCACGCTCATATTCAGAATGCCATGAGAACTAGGGGAGCATTTTCTGGCATAAACATTAGATGAGTGAAGACCCCAAAAAATGTAAGCACTGTTTACGTGCATTTGAGAATCTGCATTTTTATTACTGAGAGGCTCTCTTCGTAGCAAGAGGGAAAGGGTGCTGGCAATGTGGCACATGTTCATAAAATGTAGAACCAGAGACACAGAAAAAAACTGACAGCATATCATGATCTCAATCATGTCATTGTGTCCGTGTTTCTGTCTCCTGTTCTGCATTTGTTAATCTTTTTGTGTAGTTGCTGGATTTTAGCCCAACAGCAGGGGTCAGCAATTAGAGAACATAAAGAACATGCAAGGAATACATTTCCTCATTCTCCGCATTCCTCATTCAAGTAACGTTGAAGAAGTAACCATGCGAAGAAACAATACAATATGTCACATGTAACAATATATAGTATGCCTCAGTGTTTCCCAAACCATGTGTCAGGACCCCCATTGAGGCCGCGACAGCCCAAGCGGGGCCCAAGAGAAAGCAAATGAAGTGAGCGCAATATGCCACAAAACCAAGGAAACTATCTCGCTACAACTGCGTTATATTGAAGTTGTTTTACAAAAATACAAGTTCAGTTCAGCGCACATTCAGTCGGGAAACACGCTAACTCGCAGCAATGCTTTCAATCAAGTGTGTCGCAGTATTCCTCACTGTATCATGACAAGACCCTGGACCTACATCAGACGTTACTTGCGCGCACTAGTATAACATTCATATTACTGTATATGCATCAGGGCAGAGTTCGAGCTTCCTAAACAAGAGCGCGCACACACACATGCACAGACGGTGATCTCAGTTGTCTCGCGACGTAAACTCCCATGCACAGACGGAGAAAGACACCGGCTGTCACACACACAGCCATCACGAAAGCTATGTCCATCTTCATTGATGCACCCACGAATCCACAGGAAGACTGCTGAAGCTCTCCCACTCGTATTAAGTACCTGCACCTTGAACTGCAAACAGTTTGGTGCACACTCCACAAAACGAGAACAGTTGATTGCTGATTTCATGGGCGCGGCCATGCGAGCCGAGAAGGACAGTTCAACGTTCAACAGAGGGACAATTTTAGCTGAGTTCGAAGGTGGCGCTAGTCGTCGGTGCAACAATTTCCAGAGTGAACCGACCTCGATGAGCTCAGATTGCTCAACACTTTTTCATTCTTTTTCTTTTTACTATTATTTATTATTATTTTTGTTTCATTTCCAATTCTAATTCCAACTCCAGTCACCGTGAAAACTCGAGGAGAGGTGGACTGTTCCCCCTGCCCCCACATTCCGAAGCCCCTAATTATACCGAGACTAAACAGGAGCAGCTTTCCAAGCTAGGGCTCCGGAACGAACCGACAACAGTAAAAAAACGATAAAGAAAAAAAGAAAGAAAAGAGGGGAAGGAAGCAGCAAAAAAAGGTATATTCGCTGGAACCGCAACGGGACGAAAACCATTGCAAACACGTTTTTCTTGTGCCGGCCATCGGCATTTAGCAGCCATTCTGAACCCTGATGTGTAGTACAGACCCAAATAATGACAAATGAGCAAGCAAGCATCCTCCCTGCTCACGTTTTGGTGTTTTACGTCGTTTGAAGTGCAAATTATTGCGCACACCACTAGCGCCACCTTCGCGTTCACCTAAAATTGCTCCTGTGTTGAACTGTCCTTCTCGGCTCGCATGGCCGCGCCCATGACATCAGCAATCAGCTGTTCTTGTTTTTTGGGGGAGGCGCTAGATCCTGAGGGGTATCATTCGTTGTGTTCACTGATCTCGATTGTAAAAGGCTGGATCGCGGATAGGGAGCGCGAGCGTGAAGAAACCGGCCGCCATCTTACGGTGCTCACAACAGTCGCCGCAGCGATCATGGCAACTTCTTGCAATTACGGTCGTACCAACCGTACTGGCAAGGTTACAGGGCCTAAATTTATACAGGTGAGTCACTCTTTATCGAGGAATAAATAGGCATTCATTCTGTATATTTAGTTGACCATTATGAAGTGTTTTTTTGTCCAAAACGAGCACTGGATGCAGGTTGCTTTATCGTTCTTCCGACGTTCAATCGAGCACACTTGCATTTTACCCGGCGGCAAATACAGTTTGAGTGCATAATATGCTTGAAAGAACACGTTACACTACACAGGTAGTGTTGTCATCAATATATGTGCGAGCACTCGAGCGCTTTTTTGCATGCATTGCTAGCATGGTACACGGTGTTCTCTGCGGAAGCAAGTGCCACATTCATTTCTTTGAATTACCTTCACGCGCAAGTTCGGTATTACGTCATAATGAGACCACGATTGTCACCTTTTTTTCATGTATTGGTATTGTTTTGTGCCTTGGTTTGATTTGTGACAAAGAATCCTACGTAACGGTGATGTGGCGCGACTTGAATAACGCCTTTGTCTGAGCTGTATCGTCAGCTTGTTACGATAGTAATAATTTGTAGCGTGTCGCGCTATTTGAAGCAGTTTTTAAGGCAAAAGTGGTCTCTCAATACAGGTTTCGTCATGAGGGCTACCCAGTGAATAATCTGTGTAGTGTGATACGGCTGGGTGTACAGGTAAGTGTCACGTTCCTCATCCACTGGTTTCTACTTTACAGGAAGGAACAACCTCAGTGCACGCAAGGTGGTTAGCCTCTCTCAGTTTTGCATATTTTCTTACATGTTCACATCAGAAATACACCTTACACTTTAGGCTCCTTCACCCAGCAATATAATAATTAGAGATTATAATTCTTTTTAGAAGAGTTCCCCATATTCTTTCTGAATAGTTTTTCATCTTTTTAATTTTTAGAAGATACACGGATTGTAAACCATGTTTTAAACTGATGTTTTAACATTTGTCCAATGCATTTATTAAACAACATATTCATTTTTAACTGGTTGCACCCAAATCAATGTTCTGATGTATTATTTCCTTTGTTGTCGATGCACCATAAAAATTGGAATAATCATCATCAATGCAGGTTACTTCACAGCTGCCTCGACATACTCAAGAAATGGGTGCAGAACCTGCGTAATGCCCACAAACTTTGACTACCACAGCACCTCCAGAAAGTAAAGGCATATGTGTCACGTGGGATTTTTAAAGGCGTTCACAGTATATAATACCTTGTATTAACTGTTGTAGATGTAAGCCGTCTCTACAGTACACTCTCAGAAATTAAAACCGTGAGAACCGTGATAATTGTTTCAGTTAATAGGGCATGCACATACATGCTATAAGAAAATTATTTCTTGAGAATGCACTTCTCTGGCTACTGGTGTTGTTTACATCTACTGTTGATCACATTCATTTGTCACGTATTATATTCTTATATATACTATTATGTTAACACATATTTGATCACATTAAATTCAAAATTCATCATATATAAGAAAATACCAGGAGGGAAGTTGCTATTCATTGCTTATTCTAACCTAAAATTGAGTGCTACAAATTTAGAGAGAGTACCTGTCCATTGTCATTCCTAAAATATATATTGTCATTGTAGCAAGGTCATAAAACAATAAATGTAGTCTTTTGTGACCTCCCTGCACGTTCATTGTATCCTGAAACGCATAAGTGCAAGAAATAACTTGAATAAACTTGATGTTGTATATACTTGATATAAAATGTTGAATAATATAATGTATGATATAAAATGTTGAATAAACTTGAACTTGTATATTCTCTTTACTCACCATCAGTGACCTTCTTTACAAAAGCATATCGTGTTAGATTTTTTTTGTTTACGTTTCACAGACTGGGTACACGAGGGCCAAAATGACAAAATCACAACTGTTTCAAGCTCCAAATCGTCCTGCTGCAATTATCCTGTTGCAGACCATACGTGTGTAGTGCAAGAAGGCCCTTGCACATCAAAATCTAAGATGGGAGTTAAACTAAATGCAAAGTGGTTCCTATGAGAGACTTCGATGCTGAACAAAATTGTGCAAACTGCGGAAGGTGCCATAGAAGATATTCAGAAAGCGTGTCTGGTCTCACAACGGTGCTACGACGCTCTCTATTAGATGACGATGATACTCATTGGAGTTTCAGATGTGCAGCTGCATTTTTTCGAACATGCTCCACATAACAAGCATGACAAAGTCAGCACTGGATAGCAGGCCCCCGTTCCTAAGCAGCGTTGCTCACGCTGCAGTTGTATTCAGCAAAAGCATGTGAGTACTCGAGAAGGGCATTCAGTTTGGCACAACCGCGCCTGCAAATAATCAACAAATGAAGGAAGAAACAAACAAACATAGAAGGGCTGTACTTCAAAAAGAGGTAAATCCTGCGTCTCAAGGAGGTGTTACCACTTTTAAGTAACTTAATTGATTAAGCTTACATCACTACCTGATTAACTGTCCTAACGAGCGTGTTCTAATTGCGTGAAGCAATTAGATCACGCTCACAACGTATTTGGGCTGCTTCGGTGTGTCCATATTTGTGAGGCAAAGCACCGCAGTCGTTCACTAAAAGACACTTTCTGCGGCGGTGCTTGATATAAATCATACGAAACCGATACACGGCTAAAACAACGGCTCTGATTCTACAGAACGATCTCTTTCTGCCATGCGAGTATATCCTTTCCCGGACCGTTCTTTATGGAATTTGTCCAGAACGCAGCACGGGATATTACATACATGGTGGTTGTTAACCTCACATCGTTTCTTGTTGAAATATTGGCTGGGAAACGTACTGTAGTACAATCCCCAGCGCTGCACTGCTGTGACGGTCTAGTTTCGGAATGCAAAACATAACGTAATTAAGAATCGAACGGCAGGACACCTGTGAAACACTGTTAGGATACATCAGTATACTGGCACCTTACAAAATTGTGTGATGACAAGCAACGATCAACGCCTGCAGCGCTATAAATACTCACAATCTCCGTTGCCTCCCATTGTTTTCTATGGGCGCACACTGCGCTTTAGGGCCTCCCAACATGGCGGCCCGAATGCACGCCTCTCCCCCGCGAGCCCCTCTCCCATGCGCCATCCAGCCTTTATAGATAGAGATCAGTGGTTGTGTTCGTACGCCTCGGCGGCGGTGGCTATGAATGTAGTGCCCTGGTCAGCGCATGAAGACATCAATTGTTCTCAGTCGTCGGTTTCGCGCTGTCGAAGGTGGACGTGTGTGTGTTGTGCTTCTTGTTTCATGCTTATTACCACATGGAGGTAAGTAATTTTAGTTCCTTGATGTTTGTACTCCCGAATTTTTAGTGAAACATTCGCGCCCTGTTTCAGCTGTGGTGAAATCAGTTAAATAGGTTCAATATCAGAAGATTTACCGTCAACAGTGCCGAATGATACTCCGATCAAAATTGGACAATCAAAAAACGTATATCTGTTCTCATATAGTCCTCGATAGCTTATAAATAGCCTCAGTGAGTGATTTAACGTGTGTTACAGTTCGAATTTAGCGCTCAAAACCCTGCAGTCAAGCAGCAGTTACGAATGATACCCCTCAGGTTTTAAGCTCCGATCAAGTTGCAACAACCGAACGACGTTTTCCTGTTCTCGTGCAGCTTTCGATAGCTTATAAAAGCCTCAGTGAGTGATTTAACGTGTGATACAGTTAGAATTTAGGGCTCAAACCCCTGCAGTGAAGCAGCAATTACGAATGATACCCCTCAGGTTTTAAGCTCCGATCAAGTTGCAACAACCGTACGACGTTTTCCTGTTCTCGTACAGCCTTCGATAGCTTATAAAAGCCTCAGTGAGTGATTTAACGTGTAATACACTTCGAATTTAGCGCTCAAAACCCTGCAGTCAAGCAGCAGTTACGAATGATACCCCTCAGGTTTTAAGCTCCGATCAAGTTGCAACAACCGAACGACGTTTTCCTGTTCTCGTGCAGCTTTCGATAGCTTATAAAAGCCTCAGTGAGTGATTTAACGTGTGATACAGTTAGAATTTAGGGCTCAAACCCCTGCAGTGAAGCAGCAATTACGAATGATACCCCTCAGGTTTTAAACTCCGATCAAGTTGCAGCAACCGTACGACGTTTTCCTGTTCTCGTACAGCTTTCGATAGCTTATAAAAGCCTCAGTGAGTGATTTAACGTGTGATACAGTTAGAATTTAGGGCTCAAACCCCTGCAGTGAAGCAGCAATTACGAATGATACCCCTCAGGTTTTAAGCTCCGATCAAGTTGCAACAACCGTACGACGTTTTCCTGTTCTCGTACAGCCTTCGATAGCTTATAAAAGCCTCAGTGAGTGATTTAACGTGTAATACACTTCGAATTTAGCGCTCAAAACCCTGCAGTCAAGCAGCAGTTACGAATGATACCCCTCAGGTTTTAAGCTCCGATCAAGTTGCAACAACCGTACGACGTTTTCCTGTTCTCGTGCAGCTTTCGATAGCTTATAAAAGCCTCAGTTAGTGATTTAACGTGTGATACAGTTAGAATTTAGGGCTCAAACCCCTGCAGTGAAGCAGCAATTACGAATGATACCCCTCAGGTTTTAAGCTCCGATCAAGTTGCAACAACCGTACGACGTTTTCCTGTTCTCGTACAGCTTTCGATAGCTTATAAAAGCCTCAGTGAGTGATTTAACGTGTAATACACTTCGAATTTAGCGCTCAAAACCCTGCAGTCAAGCAGCAGTTACGAATGATACCCCTCAGGTTTTAAACTCCGATCAAGTTGCAACAACCGTACGACGTTTTCCTGTTCTCGTACAGCTTTCGATAGCTTATAAAAGCCTCAGTGAGTGATTTAACGTGTGATACAGTTAGAATTTAGGGCTCAAACCCCTGCAGTGAAGCAGCAATTACGAATGATACCCCTCAGGTTTTAAGCTCCGATCAAGTTGCAACAACCGTACGACGTTTTCCTGTTCTCGTACAGCTTTCGATAGCTTATAAAAGCCTCAGTGAGTGATTTAACGTGTAATACACTTCGAATTTAGCGCTCAAAACCCTGCAGTCAAGCAGCAGTTACGAATGATACCCCTCAGGTTTTAAGCTCCGATCAAGTTGCAACAACCGTACGACGTTTTCCTGTTCTCGTACAGCTTTCGATAGCTTATAAAAGCCTCAGTGAGTGATTTAACGTGTAATACACTTCGAATTTAGCGCTCAAAACCCTGCAGTCAAGCAGCAGTTACGAATGATACCCCTCAGGCTTTAAACTCCGATCAAGTTGCAACAACCGTACGACGTTTTCCTGTTCTCGTACAGCCTTCGATAGCTTATAAAAGCCTCAGTGAGTGATTTAACGTGTAATACACTTCGAATTTAGCGCTCAAAACCCTGCAGTCAAGCAGCAGTTACGAATGATACCCCTCAGGTTTTAAGCTCCGATCAAGTTGCAACAACCGTACGACGTTTTCCTGTTCTCGTGCAGCTTTCGATAGCTTATAAAAGCCTCAGTTAGTGATTTAACGTGTGATACAGTTAGAATTTAGGGCTCAAACCCCTGCAGTGAAGCAGCAATTACGAATGATACCCCTCAGGTTTTAAGCTCCGATCAAGTTGCAACAACCGTACGACGTTTTCCTGTTCTCGTACAGCTTTCGATAGCTTATAAAAGCCTCAGTGAGTGATTTAACGTGTAATACACTTCGAATTTAGCGCTCAAAACCCTGCAGTCAAGCAGCAGTTACGAATGATACCCCTCAGGTTTTAAACTCCGATCAAGTTGCAACAACCGTACGACGTTTTCCTGTTCTCGTACAGCTTTCGATAGCTTATAAAAGCCTCAGTGAGTGATTTAACGTGTGATACAGTTAGAATTTAGGGCTCAAACCCCTGCAGTGAAGCAGCAATTACGAATGATACCCCTCAGGTTTTAAGCTCCGATCAAGTTGCAACAACCGTACGACGTTTTCCTGTTCTCGTACAGCTTTCGATAGCTTATAAAAGCCTCAGTGAGTGATTTAACGTGTAATACACTTCGAATTTAGCGCTCAAAACCCTGCAGTCAAGCAGCAGTTACGAATGATACCCCTCAGGTTTTAAGCTCCGATCAAGTTGCAACAACCGTACGACGTTTTCCTGTTCTCGTACAGCTTTCGATAGCTTATAAAAGCCTCAGTGAGTGATTTAACGTGTAATACACTTCGAATTTAGCGCTCAAAACCCTGCAGTCAAGCAGCAGTTACGAATGATACCCCTCAGGTTTTAAACTCCGATCAAGTTGCAACAACCGTACGACGTTTTCCTGTTCTCGCGAAGAATCTCCGAATCTCCGATCTGTTGCGCGAAGTTGTCTCCGAAAGCGGAGACAAACTTGCTGGCGGAGGCACTGGGCTTCGGAGAACAGAGATTTGTAGACCAAACAAGAAAACGTTTGGAAATGTGGTGGAGAGGAGGAGAACGCACCCAGTCAGAAGCCCCTAAACTCCCTCCTTTGGGTACTAATGTAAGCAGTGTAAGCATGAGCTGTACTGGGCGAGGTGTGAGTGATGACGTCTGCGAGTCGTATGGTGGACCAACGGTGATGTGAAGTGCGAACGTTTCTTTTTATTAACCATACTCTTTTACTAACGTTAGGTGATCTGATGTTTATTTTTTTGGCTAGGAAGCGCGTGGTCAAACGCGCTATCCACCCGATGCAAAGGGTATAGCCCCCACTATCATCATCATCATCATTACGAATGATACCCCTCAGGTTTTAAGCTCAGACACAGCTCAACAGAACACAGCTTTCCTGTCCTCATATAGCCTTCGATAGCTTATAAAAGCCTCAGTGAGTGATTTAACGTGTAATACACTTCGAATTTAGCGCTCAAAACCCTGCAGTCAAGCAGCAGTTACGAATGATACCCCTCAGGTTTTAAACTCCGATCAAGTTGCAACAACCGTACGACGTTTTCCTGTTCTCGCGAAGAATCTCCGAATCTCCGATCTGTTGCGCGAAGTTGTCTCCGAAAGCGGAGACAAACTTGCTGGCGGAGGCACTGGGCTTCGGAGAACAGAGATTTGTAGACCAAACAAGAAAACGTTTGGAAATGTGGTGGAGAGGAGGAGAACGCACCCAGTCAGAAGCCCCTAAACTCCCTCCTTTGGGTACTAATGTAAGCAGTGTAAGCATGAGCTGTACTGGGCGAGGTGTGAGTGATGACGTCTGCGAGTCGTATGGTGGACCAACGGTGATGTGAAGTGCGAACGTTTCTTTTTATTAACCATACTCTTTTACTAACGTTAGGTGATCTGATGTTTATTTTTTTGGCTAGGAAGCGCGTGGTCAAACGCGCTATCCACCCGATGCAAAGGGTATAGCCCCCACTATCATCATCATCATCATTACGAATGATACCCCTCAGGTTTTAAGCTCAGACACAGCTCAACAGAACACAGCTTTCCTGTCCTCATATAGCCTTCGATAGCTTATAAAAGCCTCAGTGAGTGATTTAACGTGTAATACACTTCGAATTTAGCGCTCAAAACCCTGCAGTCAAGCAGCAGTTACGAATGATACCCCTCAGGTTTTAAACTCCGATCAAGTTGCAACAACCGTACGACGTTTTCCTGTTCTCGCGAAGAATCTCCGAATCTCCGATCTGTTGCGCGAAGTTGTCTCCGAAAGCGGAGACAAACTTGCTGGCGGAGGCACTGGGCTTCGGAGAACAGAGATTTGTAGACCAAACAAGAAAACGTTTGGAAATGTGGTGGAGAGGAGGAGAACGCACCCAGTCAGAAGCCCCTAAACTCCCTCCTTTGGGTACTAATGTAAGCAGTGTAAGCATGAGCTGTACTGGGCGAGGTGTGAGTGATGACGTCTGCGAGTCGTATGGTGGACCAACGGTGATGTGAAGTGCGAACGTTTCTTTTTATTAACCATACTCTTTTACTAACGTTAGGTGATCTGATGTTTATTTTTTTGGCTAGGAAGCGCGTGGTCAAACGCGCTATCCACCCGATGCAAAGGGTATAGCCCCCACTATCATCATCATCATCATTACGAATGATACCCCTCAGGTTTTAAGCTCAGACACAGCTCAACAGAACACAGCTTTCCTGTCCTCATATAGCCTTCGATAGCTTATAAAAGCCACAGTGAGTGATGTAACATGTGATACAGTCAGAATTTAAGGCTAAGAAATCCGCAATCAAGCAGTGGTGTCGAGTGATACCGCTCAGGTTTTAAGCTCCGACCTGGTTTGAACAACCAAACGTTTTCCTGTCCTCATATGGCCTTTGATAGCATAGAAATGCCACAGTGAGTGATCAGATGGTTTTCTTTTCAAAAATTGTAGAGGATTTTATAAATGACACTGCCAAAATTTAAGGCTTGCAAATGATGATTACGGAGAGTAAAATGCTATCCAGCATGTTAAAAGCTGCAAACTTGAAGCTTTTTGTTGCCTAAATACATTTCACCCTGTTGTTTCCAGGTGGAACCCCTGTAGCTGACCAGAAAGGCCAGGACTGTCAGATGCCATACATGAATTGGGTATGGGATAGAGAGAGAAGTATTGGGATTCTATTGGAGAATTTGCATACCCCTGCTTATGCTAGTCCTCACTAGGCCAACTAAAGCAGGCACACAATTGTTCTCGTGCTGAGCTGACAGATTTGTAACTGACACTGTTTACTTATAATTCTCAGTAATTTCACACTACTCACAATTATGTTTTACTTTCAGTTCAAGGTCTTCAAACAGAGCTGACCCAGCAGAAGGCCTCTGGTGGCATACTGTGATCACGTGCGCCACTCCCACGGGGTTATTGCATTGGCCTTTTGCATTCATGCCTGAAGGCTGTCCAGGGCATCTCACAGGCACCAGCTGCGTGATGATGCCCCACCCCACGGATTGTCTTATGCCAACAGCGTGCTCCCGTAGGGAACTATGGACTGTGGACATGCTAAGGAATTCTTCAGTAGCTTCATGGTGCACGGGAGAAGAAACAGCAGACCTGGACGAAGTGAACAAACGGCCCTTATCAGGGCCACCATATGTCTGCCACAATGGCTAGCGTTCTGCTGATAGAACAAACCCTGATGGTGATAGAAGATCACTGAACCTAACCATAACTCAAGCACGATGGCTACAACAGTGCTGATAGAAAGCAATCATTGCAGTTGCAAATGCCATACATTTCGTTAAGCACTATATTTTTGATGACAGTAATTTAGAGTTGAAGGAGTCATGTTCTGCCACTTTTTGGATGGTCAAAGTATGCATCACAGAACATATTGCTAAGGTGAACATTATGTGGAACCGACTATAACTCCTGTTATTCATTCGCACAGAAAATATGAAGCAGAAAATGTCGAGGTTGTTGCGAGAGACCTGTACTATGTCTTTTGCAAAAGCTATCACCATTTCTCGACAAAAGTGACGTGGAGAATGTACTGGCCGCCTCCATTTTCGCCCTTTCTCTCCGTACTATAAAGGGAGTTCTTTTTGTATAGTACAATAATACGAGAATTTGAAAAAAAAGGTCTTTGGGTGTACTTGACATAATTGTGTGCCAGTCTACATCATTGAACCCCCGTGGCACTGAGGACAAAACTTTACCGAGACAGTATATTTGGGTCCGAAGAACGCCAGTGGAGCCACAGGGCACATTGACTTTAGACCACATCATGGAGGGCCACAAGGAAAAGAAACGATTGTAGCTACCATAAAACTTTGGTATATCATACATAACATTGTACACAAAAGCAGGACCGACATTGTTACTGTGGAGCCGAATAGTGGATAACACCAAAAATTAATGGGCTAACTAGGCTAACGCCAATAAATGGGCGGCCTTTCAAATAGAGTGCTGAAAGTATGAAAAACTATTCTACCTTCACAAAGGCTTAGGCGAATGTTCAGTAGCACTCCAAATTATCCATTTACTTACTGTATTGCTGCCTTAGCTCACAGTTGGAAAAATAAGTATAGAAAATCAAAGAGAAAGAGCTAGCTGGCATATTCACAGTGGGTTATGACTTCGGGTTTGCTATGTTGTGTTTAATGAGAAGTGCAGAAATTTGGGCCAGTTGGTACATAACTGCAAAAGGGAATAAGAGTATACAGATGGGACAATGGAGGGACAGAGCTGCTTACAACTAAACTATAATGATAGGAAACCCGACGCAGTCATGTGCGCAGGTGCATTGCTATCCCACCATGTCAAAACAACAAGTACAGCGCTAGACAAATATTAGAGAACATGCTCCGGTGCATTCCTTCCTCAGAGTGACAGCAAATGGGACCATACAGACTTAGACATGTGCGTATAGGTAGCCCAGTCACCTGTATGCAAGTCCGTACGATACCATTCGCTGCCAGCTTGTCACTCTGAGGGAGGAGTGTGCCAGAGCATGTTCCGTAAACTTTTGTCCAGCACTTTACAAGTATAAAACTGATTAACAATGTAGAGTAGGCTAGTTGGTATGACATTTTAGACTATGGAGCTACGGCAGACAAGGACAATGCACCACTCTATAATCAACTAGTTTATTTCTGGAAAAAGAGAAAAGGAAGGTTGAACGTTGGGATGGGGGGGTTTTGAGACGACCTGGTTAAAAAGGAACTTTACACCTAGTGGTGATCTTTTCCTGCTGTCCTTGTCTGCCATAGCTCCGTAGTCGAAGTCTGTACAAGTATGTCAGACAAGACCCTCAAAATGACAGTTTTAAGCATGTGCAAACAAAACCACCATGGTGATAAGGGGTGACACAAGTGAAAAAAAGTCCTATGATTTGAATAAAAATTCAAGTTCCTTATCCATCAGACAAATAGAAGCTTCATTAGTACAACTGGAAGAGCCACTTCTTATTTCAGCCACTTCCACTACATTTCTTTCGAACTGACAGTTTGCTTTTCTTTTTGGCTGAGTTCTTTCAAAAGCCGGGTTTTAATGTCACTATTTAATATAGTATGTACGCAAGTTGTAATCGAAAAAAAAAGAAAAAAAGTGTACCGCACCGCACGCGAATACCAGGTTGCCGTGTCCGTAATTTTGTGAGGTTCGAGAGCCACAAGAACTGCTCGCATGCAGTGTATTCTACCTAACATGGACAGCGCAGCAGCAGTACGGCGGGCCAGGCTGAAAACAATGCCTGAAAATCTGTTCTCCTAATTCGTCTTTAAATTTCGAGAGGGTAGCTTCGTTCTCTTTGGTGGCCAAGAGGCCGCGTGTTTGAGATCCCTGTAGATAGGGCAACCGCTTTCGAAACTAAACAACAAGGATCAGAAACGTAACGCTGTCCTATATCTGCGCAAAAGCACCATAGTTCATGTACAAAGCAGGTCTTCCAAGGACATGAACGGGTTTTTCCGGGGAACCACCACCGTGGGAAAACAGACACAAGTGCAGGTGGGAAATGTGAATCATGTGTCGCCCCCAAGATTTTTCTAGAATTTCTTTGAGAGATGTTCAAAATTTAGTTTGCAGTTTATTGAGTTTTCATATTGCATACAGAGGTTCAATTACTTTATATATGGTTATCTCTAAATTAAAAACCCGAGACTGGGAGGACAAAAAACGACAAGCTTGTCTGTGTTATGGATCTATACCACCAGCTCGCTTGCTACCTCTCTATCCTCTCGGTACTGTGTATATATTTTTGTCATTTTCTTTGGGGACTGTGTTGCACGATTTACCCTAAACATACCCGATCATCGTGATCATTTTGTGACCTTAGTATCAATAAAGAAGTATCCTTGATCGAAGACAATTTGTCGCCTTCTCTTATGTTTTTGTCATTTTTATCTGCCTCACTTCCTTTCTACTTAATCTGCATATCAATATACTTTGGTTATGGACACTTCACTTTTTGTAACCAGTTGGAAGGCGAAGTGGTCACGAGATAAGGGTATTTCGAGGCTGTCGGGATCCGGGGCCCAAGAGCAGTGGCAATCATATAAGGCCGAAAATCATGAGATCAAACTATCAGAAAGCTGGAAAGTCGGAAGACAGAACTGTCGAAAAACCGAACAAAGAGGAGCCCCAAGATATGAAAAGCATTAAAAATTACAATTACTACATAAAGTATACTTTCACTAAGTCGATGTTATATGTGAATTGCTGTAGCAAATGAATCATAAACAAAAGAAAGAAAAAAAAAAGGACAGAAATCACGGGACCTGCGGTGTTGGATATACGTAAGCAATCTATGCATGTAATGCAATCCCCTTTCGTGTATTTTTGTTGCAATGACGTCCACATACCAGCATGTAGTACCTGCCATAGAAAATTTAGGACGGTATTGCAATTTATTGACCTGTTACAGGAGGGTAAGAAACGAGAAATGTGATGGTGTGCGAGAAATAGGATGGGCAGTCAGGTCTTGCCCCTTTTCTACACACGCATACAAATGATAGCTTAAATTGAACTGCGGCTTGCACTCGAAAAACATGTTCTTCCTAACTAACACGACTGTGTCGGCAGTGATACTGAGCGTTGTAATCGAAAAAAAAACGAAAGAAAAAAAACGTGAGCACTAAGCTAATAAGTCATATTATGCTGGTGACCAGCATAATATGACTTATTAGCTTAGTGCTCACGTTTTTTTTTTTTTTTTTTTCGTTTATTTGTTTGGCCCATGTTCCATAGCGTTTTTCGAAAATATCTCGTAGGTGACCTACGAGATATTTTCAAGATTGTGCTCGTTTAGCAGCACGATACGCTCGACCCAGACTGCTCTCCAACGCACAGGTGACTTCACCCTACCTGGTTCTTCAGCAATCAAAGTACGACTTGTGAAAGCTGCTTGTACTTGCGCGATAACCCTGTGTGCATGCGGTGTTACATTGAAAAATGATATATCATGCTCACGGACAATTTCTGCTAAGTCACAGACCCAAAAAAACACAAACATATATGTTACACATTTTCCATTGCATTAGTCGAGGTAACCCGGCTGCAATTACTTTACCAAATACTCACTTGAAATTTTTTCGGTTTGGGATTTTTCGACTTATCCCCTTCTTGTATACAGGGGTTCAATCGTCAACTGAAGGGAAACTATATACATGCCATCAGCACAAAGCTTGCCTGTCTGTATTTAAAAGAAACACACGGGGCACCAAATTTATGAACCAGGGCGGGATGAAGAATCTGTTAGCAGTAAGCAGAACAATGTGCTTCCCATGGAGAAAAACGACATTCCTATACCTAAACGTTGTTCGGCCTAGTTGGGCCGAGCTTGCGAAAAAGAGGGTTCGGCCAAGCTTTGATTGACATCGGCCTTACTGGGGCCAACTGAATACCGCCAACTTTGGGCCAGTATGTGACAGACCGTCCTAACAAACACGGGGACCAGCATGTATTGCCGTTCGGGCCATTGTAGAACCAATCTTGGTTTCTAGTCGGGCATTACTTGGCTAGATAGCGTCCCATGAGGCACCAGCAATGATGGGCCAAGTATGGTCCAAATCTAATAAGATTCTCAACCAAGCATGGTTATGAGGTATCCCATGCAGCTTCTGCACCCCTCTACGCGATGTCCTATTCTATAACACCAGTGTGCCTTACAACTGTATCTGGCAGGTGTGTATATTGCAAAAATCAAATCCAAAGGTTGAAAGTGCTGCTGCTGGTCGTGTGTGGCCTGTCTTAACATCGTTTTGCCGCTATTGGAATAGATATGTATACGTACCAACCTGCTCGATAGCTGTTATTGTCAAAGGTTATACACATTACAAACGCGTAGGAAATGGAAATTCCTACTCGTTTAAGTAATGCTCTCCGTGTCACTATGGCTCAATGTATGAAGCTGGTTTTCACCTTGTCTGAAAATAAGTTTGCCAGCTGAAGAAAAAATGTAGAAATGGACTTGTGTACATCGAATTGAACGACATAGACTAGCATCGTTGCTTTGTTGTTTCGAGCAGCAGCTGCTGTTTGGGGCTTGGGGTTTACCCCCCCCCCTCCCAAATTGTAAGTTTGGTTAGTGCATTTGGAAGAGATGATAATGAAATCCTCCTCACCCACGTAAAGTCCCCATAGAACTCCTCCAGAAATATTTTTGGACTAGGCCACTGCTTTGAGCCCAACGCAGTTTACGAACTGCCTTCGCAGGTGACATTATGACGACGTCAGCCCAAGTTGCAGCGACTTGTGCCAACCAAATACCGATCTCCGGCAGATTTTCGGCAATTTGCACTTTGACTTTTTGTGTAGCTGGACACAACGCTATTGAAAGATGTAACATTCCCATGTAGCATTACTTTCCTTGCTTTTTTTTTTCTCAATAAACATATCCACCCCTCCCTTGAGTTTGAAGAACCCAGAAGACGACGAGGACGATACAAGACTCAAATACGAACTAAAAAAAATGTTATAGAGTACATCAGTTCTCTTGCACTATATTAATTTGTTCATACATGATCATTGTTTTCAATATAGTAGTGTGGTATTGCAGCGAAATTGTAAAAGCTCCTCGTGACATATTGCACCCGGACTATTTCCACACGCATAGGTGTCAACTTGTATTCTTCGAAATCTGAAATATTCCTCATATTTTCTTGATATCTTTACATTTTTACTGCAGGACCGGTTCTTAAGCGTAGGAAAGTGTACAGTTTGGTTGAAGATGCCAGAAAATTGTAATTGCGGGAAGAATCAGATAATGACAATAATTGTTGTATATGTATATTTTTCCTTTTATTAAATCGGTTAGACGTTCGGCGTCGTGGTGTGTATCTCTCTCTTTCTTTGTGCTGTTTTTACACCGTACCATCTACCCCAAGTGTCTGCGTTAGTTTGGTTACATTTGTAAATTTGAAACTTATTCATCTCTAACTAACTGTCATTCATCTCTCAGGCTAACCTGGCACGATATACTTTCAGTGAATAGCAGCAGGATGCTCTTAACTTGACCACCTGGCCATGTTTTCTATCAAATTCCCCAAATTTCTGGATTCTGCAGAGGATTTGACAACCCCAGATTTGAAATGGGATTTGATTTGGCATGAAAAAAGGCAAATAAGCAAGAAAGATGCTTTCACTTTGTTTTCCATAATATTAAACGGGCATAGTACTCGAGTCAAAAGGGGTGCATACAGATTCGCCCTACTTTGGATTGTGCATGTACAGTACGCGATCCGCCCGAAATGTTTTAAATGCAGGAACTAGAGAGGGTTCAGGATATTGCGGCTAGATGAGTTGCATGGATGTTAGTATAAGCGAGATAAAGTCCAGATTAGGTTGGGATAGTTTGTCGACAAGGAAACAACAGTTACGTTTGCAATTTTTAGATAAGGTTACTACTAATAAAATTAGTATGACAAAGGAACCTCCTCTAATTACTTGGAACCTCCATCGTACATCTCATCGAAATTGATTATCACAGGAAAATTTAGCCCAACGGATGTATAGAGCTGATTTGTTCGGGACCTGAGTACGTGTTGTTTTATATACATGTGTAACCGGGTTCGAATCCCGGTGCCGGCTGTGCTGTCTGGGGTTGTTCCTGGGTTTTCCTCAGTCGCTTTGAGACATATGTCGGCACAGTTCCCCTAGAAGTCGGCCCAGGACGCACATTTCCCCAGGGCGTCAGTCGTGACGTTGCCCACATACGTGAGGCCGACAACGGCAAACCCTTTCAACATCACCACCACCACCTATATACATGTGTGCTTTTCAGTTTTTCTTTGCTGTACTTATTGCTTACTTTTATTTGTATGTATCCCCGCCACAGTAATGTCAGGCGTTGTTCGTAATAGCAGAAATAAATAAATACAGAAAAAACTGTAATTCTGGATACATATAATGATTTCATTTGCTTCTCGAAAAAGAGTTGACTTTAACCCAATTTGTTTCATCAAATTCATATCACTGGCGTGAGGGCCCTCATGATGACCCATGAGAAACATAGCGGTGATGCACAGTACCCCTGACAAATTACAAAGTGCTTCGCATGCTTCCGATACACTTTCAACGTTTCGAATATGAGCGGGCTTCCATAGCCATGACGGCTTCAACCTTCAACACACAAACCCAACAAACTACAAACCAGGCAAAAAGTTGCCAGTATTTCAACAACGCGAAAAAGATCGTCCGTGCAACATTCGTGTGAAAGAACAGGCCTATTAATAAACAGTACAACAAAAATAGATGAAATTGAAATAATGGCTTCATTTTTCCCGCGGAGGCAACTAGAATGCAAGGCGTCCCACACAGCAGCCAATGAGAAGTAGGAGCTACATTTTTGCGCGGAAGCACCTGGAAGAGTGAGTGACGCGGCAATGATACCCCTCAGGATCTAGCGTCTTGTGTTTTTTGGAGTGTACACCAAACTGTTTACAGTTCAAGGTACAGCTACTTAATGAGAGTGGGAAAGCCTCGGCGGTCTGCCTGTGGATTCGTGGGTGCATCAACGAAGATGGGCATAGCTTTCGGGAGGACTGTGTGTGCGACAGGAGATATCTTTCCTCGTCTGTGCATGTGTGCGTGCCCTGACACATATAAAATAATATAAATGTTATACTACTGTGCGCATGTGACGTATGCTGTAGGTTCGGGGGTCTCGTCATGATACAGTGAGAAATAATGCGACGGACCTGACGGAAAGCACGTTAGCTCGGTTCCCGAGTGTTTGTGCGCTGAACTGAACTTCAATTTTTGTAAAACAACTTCAATATATTGCAGTTGTAGCGAGATAGTTTCCTTGGTTTTGTCGCATATTGCGTTCACTTCATCTGCTTTCTCTTTTCGCCATGTGGTGTAACCCCCGCTTTGACTATTGCGGCTTCCCTAAAGTTTATGTGTCAGTTTTGGAAACACTGAGGTATACTAATATTGTTACATGTGACACATTGTAGTGTACTGCAGCCAGATTCACTGTTTGACTGATAATTTGCACGGTTACTTCTTTAATATTATTTGAATAACTTTTATCTGATGCTGTGCCATTAAATAGGATAGGAATCCATTATGGTTTAGAATTATTTTTCCTTTGCGATGTTCCCACACTACTCTTGGTGACAAGTTCTCCCTCATTAAATCCCTTTTGAGTTGTATTTCACACTGCTTACAGCCTAATGTGAGAATGAGAAAATGTATGCTTCGCATGTTCTCAGCATCCTCTACAGCAACTGCTCTTGGGCTTAAAACCCAGAAACTACACACGGAAAAAAATACAAATGTGGAGCAGACGAGACAGAAAAACGGACACGCCAAAATGATTGGGACTGTGTTATGCTGTAATTTTTTTTGTGTGTGTGTCTCTCTGGTTCTGCATTTTTGTGAACGTGTGCCATGTTGCCGGCACCCTTGCCCTCTTGTCAAAAAAACAGCCTCAGACATAAAAACGCAGGTTGTGAGAGGCACATAAACACTGCTTACATTACTAACCTGTCTCTCACAAGACATGGGAAAGGATTGCCAAATTAAAATTCAATAATACAAAAATGATTCTGAAATACATAATTCCAACAGAAGGGAGAGTAAACATTGGAATAACAGGTAAATGTAAAGCACTGACGTGTTGGCATTCTTCTGATGTGTATTATATACTGCTCTATTTAACCCATGACATATATGTTGTCAAACATTAACTTCTTGAATTCAACATCAAGGTGCTATACCTATTCCATCTAAGCGACTCGTCTTTACACGGACACGTGGCACACCATTTTGGCACAAAGATTCGATATCTCTGCTTGTTGGATATATCAAGCAAATACTGTGTCAAAATTGTGTTACCTTTATGATATGTTGCATCTGCTGAGATATGTTACGGGAGAGAAAGACCCCTGGAGCGATTAAAGGAAGTGCATACGAGTACGTATGCTTTGCAAACAAGTTGTTCCAAAGTATAATTATGTTCGTGTTGAATTGGCAAGGCATTACTCATCTCATAACAAAGTGATGAAACAAACTAGTGAGAAATGCAAAGCCGCAAGCACTGTTGCATGGCCATGTTCACAATGGGCAATGACGCGGTTCACTTTCCGTACCGCGGACCGACTATGCTGAATGAGTCGTTTGCAGTGTTTATGATTGATGTAGGCCATGCCAACTACAGATCAACTTTGTAGAGTGTGCAATGATGTCTTCTGTGAACGAGACAAACCTCAATATATTCCCTCGTAATTTTGGTCCTACTATTAATTGCGTTGAGGGTTTGAGGGTGCACCTCTCTTCCGATCTTTAGTGGAAATCACATATTAGTTACGTGTCTTCTAAGGCTCTTAAAAAATGTCTTCTTGAAGTGCACACGAAAACTACCTTTCGCAGACACTACGCCGCTGGCATACAAAACCCTTGTACAAAGTGCCTTGGAAACGGTTTGGAAATGGTTCAGTTGAAGGCTGTTAGGTTTATCACTAGGCGGAGGCACTCTAAGCTGAGGATCAGCTTAGAGGATCCATACTTTGTCCTCCCAGGATCCTATTCACTAGGCTGTGCTCATCATCTGAATATTGTGTCCTCTGTTCAGGTATCAACGTTTTTAAGTACAGCTTTTTGCCTTCTACAATTGGCAAACAGAATGCTATTGGTGGTGGAATCACGGAAGATACCTTGAACAAATCTTTGCAGACTGCTCGCTCCTGCCATAGCCATAATAATGGCTGCAGTATGTATAAATAAGTTTGTAAAAGGCTAAACAAACAGGCAACACATACTGTCATATTGTGGTTTGAGTATGGTGAATGGGCATGAAATGCAGAAGTAGCACAGGAAACACAGAGAGAAGGAAATGGACAGAACTGCACAGAAGTATGTGGACTTTATATCCTGCTGCACCAATAGATCTCTTCAGGTTTGTAAACAAATGACATCATACTGACTGTTTAACAGCGCCACCAATTTGGTACAGTTGAGCTACGCTCAAAGCTGGGGGGGGGGGGGGGGACAAGTTCGCGCCAGAAAAGCACAGTCTTGAGGGGATTACGGTGGTCTCTGAAAGGGCACATGACTTTCGGTCCGACTTTTCTTTCAAGAGGAGGCAACGAACAAGTGCCCATTCGTGGAACCCAGCCCTCCCCTTCCGATTTGTTTCGGTTTCAGCCTGTCTACTAACGCCATGATGACATTTATATTCTGTTGAGTTTCTTACGTGCTGTCCAGGACATGTATGTACGTAGGTATAAATAGTTATGCCAATAAATTTTTTATTATTAACCTTTTTTTGTAGTTTGAATCTCATAAAAAACTATTGCACAGCACCAGAACACAGAGGCTACATTATGACCCAGTTTCACCAACCTTTTCAGCATCTGAACTAAGATGAACGGTCATTAAACTCTGCTTCACTAAAGGAGTTATTATTACTGAAACATTCACCACATCACCGATGAAAAAAAAGAAGTGTGTGTTAAATTCAAGAATTGCCAACCCTTGATCTTGGTTCAGTTAACCAGAGTTGGTGAAACCGGGCCTACGGAAGTCACCGAAACATTCATCACATCACCAACCAAAGTCTGTAAAAAGAATTGTGTGCTAGCATGAAGTTTCGGCAATTGTGAGTAGCATTTTAACTGCTGCCTATGTAGCTGCAGCATAATTACAACTAATTCAGAAAAAGTAGTACAACATTTGAAGGTATTCTACTCTATCTTCCTCTGCATGGTACTAAAAACTGTGATCATTCCAGGTGCTCATCCTCTTGGCCCAGATTCTGTAGCAGATTTATCAGCCATTTGTGTTCCAATTTGTGGTACTGTGGCAAACTAGCCACTCCATCCACATACCAGCGTTCCTAGGTTACACAGAACATGTAGTTATAAGAGTGGTTTAAACCACCTCCCAGAAGTTGCAGATGCTGTTCAGTAACGTTATAAGAAATGGAGTTAATCGTTCCGACATCAACTTTATTTTGAGATGAATGGGGAGTTTCATTGACAGGGGCGATACTCTACCCCATAGCTGCTGTTGGTGTGAGGAAGGAAATAATGTCCCATGGAGTTCAAAATTTTCACAAGAGCTTTGAGGGCAGGCACTCGTGGGCTCGATTTAGGCATAGGCCAACCAATTTTATGGAGAGGGGCAGGAGTCCAGATTATTAAAGGGACTGTCGCATCCGGAACCATGGTTACGAATCCAATACCAATGTGTTCGGTAGACTACCACGAGCAATTTGCCAAATTTTCTCCTTCGAAAACCGCGCGGCTGATAAGAAATCCAATTTAAAAGATCCGGTTTCGTTTTCATCCTCGAAAGCGCCAGCGCCAACAACATCGCGTGACGACGCGGTGAAGGACGCTGTCGTCTGCCGCCAAGTCTGGGGCTGCTTTGTTTTTTTTTTTTTTTTCCTGCACGTCGCCCGTATTCACATGTGACACTTTCTAGTGACGCGGATACTCTTTGTGAATCGGGAGAATCTCTACGCTTGCATCCTTCGCGTGAGATGTCGTTTGGAAACCGACGCAGCGTTCCTGACTCCAGGAAAACTTCCTTCGAAAACCTGGATGTTTGGTTTCGCACGCCTAGGGTACAGCTACAGCCAGACCCCAGACGAAGCGAAAGTTGGAAGCAGCTACATCACTAGCGGGTATCCAGATGAAGCAAGGAGTGTTCATGCTGTCCGTGTATGCTCCTCGCATTTCACCAATAATGTGTACCTGGATGAGAACATCATGCAAGTGCAACTTGGATTGACACAAAAAAGGAAAGAGCTGAAACTTGACGCCGTTCCGACAGTGTTCCACGAAAAAGGGAGCCAGCAACTTCGACAGTAAGTCACAATGTCTATGTAGTTGCCCAATCGGATCTGTCACTCTTGCGCGTGAGTAACTTAGCAGCAAAAGACGAAATCGGTACAACATAACGTATCCCCTAACCTATGATTAATAATTAGATAAATAAAATACAATAAACAAGTAAATGGACATGATGTCATTGATATGAACGTGATTGGCTTTTCTCAAAACGACGATAAAACCGGAGACACGGAACAAAAAAGACGACACGACACGTTCTCAGAGAGCTACTGAGCTACTGAGAACGTGTCGTGTCGTCTTTTTTGTTGTCCGACAACGAGAAAAGCCAATGGTAGAAGTGCAAGGGTGCAGGCGGGCTGGTACATTGTAAAACGACGATAAAACCGGAGACACGGAACAAAAAAGACGACACGACACGTTCTCAGAGAGCTACTGAGCTACTGAGAACGTGTCGTGTCGTCTTTTTTGTTCCGTGTCTCCGGTTTTATCGTCGTTTTACGATGTACCAGCTCGCCTGCACCCTTGCACTTCTACCATTGGCTTTTCTCGTTGTCGGACGCGTTATCATGAAACTTTCCCTGTTACTGAACCTGTGATTTTGGTCTCCTTTTGTGGAAGGTGGCAGACATGATTGGTTTTCATGTGTATTATAGCTGCAGGCAGCTCGACAGGGTCAAGCGCAAGTGGTAGGTATATTACTTAAATAATGTGTTTACAATTTTTGGACACAGAACAATTCGCAAACTATGAACCCCGATCACTAAAAGGAGGAACTGACGCTGTTTGTGTGCTGGTGTTAGAAACAGGCACTATATACAAGCAGTACCTCTGTCCGTAACATACGCGCCATAAACCACTTCACAGTTTCCTTTTATCTCGCTGTTTGTGAACTGTTTGTGTGCTCTAGGGCGGCGGTTTTTGCGGTTGTCGTAGCCAACTTGAGGTGTACTTTTGACGTTCTGTGTCATAGAAGGACCAGGTGCTGCAGATCCAAGTCCCATCCATCCATGAAACGGCATCAAACAATGTACGTGTGTGCACGACAATTTTGCTGAGAGACCTGTTTCTACACTAAGTCCTTTACTACGCCGCTGACAAATTAGGATCTTCCAGAACAGTGCTTTCTTCATCCATGTTCAAGAAGTAAAGAGAATGACTTCATGGCTTCTACTGACATCTCACAGCTACATGCCAAGACACAATAACTTGAAAGAAGGAAACGAAAACTAAAGAAGAGGAAAAAGGTCCTTTTCAGGTCCACCCAAATGTTTGTGCAGAGGCTGACAAGAGCAACTTTATTGTGAGATGATGAATGATGCTGATGCAGCGTTGAGATTAAGCCCTTGCTTCCTTTTATGCAATGCTATACATTACTGCTGGTTAAATGTAAAATGATGCACCTACCTCCAGACATTAAAGGGGCTGCCAGAGATGTAGTGCCAATTCAACAGAAAAGCTGCATATTCAAGAGACACTGTCACATAAGCATTCGCCAAATTTGCTAACCTGTGAGCTTTGATAGGATATGCCGTTGATGGTAAGAGGCCTCTTACTGTAAAAGGGAGGTGCATTATTCGAGTAGTGGGGTCTGAGGCATGAGGGTCTTTCAGGATGTACTAACCCTTCCAAAATTTTACACTTGGTTGTGCCCAGAGATCGATCGAGATCCCCGACAACACCCCGAGTTTTTTTCCTGTGTACCACTGTTATAATGTAACCGCAGCTCCAGTTCTTTTTTCTTTTTTTTGCAACGCCCCCCTAAGCTTGAGGTTCTCGGTGAACTACTGATTGTGCGTTTGGAAAAGGTATGAAGGTGGAACTCGTCTACCCCATGTTAATTACCCGAAGTTCATGAAACCGTCCAGAAATGTAAGGAACACAATTCTAGATTTTCATTGCAATTGAAGTACTTACGAAGCTGTTTTTTTGTGAGTCCCCTCTTCAGATCCCGAGGTACATTGCAGTGTGGTGCACGCTGATAACTGTCTGTGCATAGCAAATAATAAATATCTGTGCATGAAGAGTTGGATGTGGACTTGTGCAATGGCTCTTGAATGGTCAACACTCAGTCAACACAAATATTTATTCACATTTGCGTAACTTATTGCCTGTCATTATAATAATTATTATAATACATAGACAAGAGGTAATGCTCTGCCAAGGATCTCTGAAGTTAGTCTTGAAAGCTGTTTTCAAAACAGTGGTGCTAAAAAAATTGGATCAATGACAGGTGTCAAAATTTGTTTTGCTGTATCAAGGCACAACAATCTTCCGTGGGAATGACAAATTGTGGACGTTCCCAGACAGATGTGTCACTTACTATGATAACGAGGTGTAACTGTACCATTAGTGAGTTATGAAACATTACCTGAAATTATTTGACGTGTTATATCCCTCACCTGCTATGCCAACGATAAGAAGCATTACACTACCATTAAAAATATAACTGTCATTTATGGCCAGGTAGTTTATTGCTCCTGCATATTTCTTTGCACTTCTCGGGATTACTGTGGTAACACATATTCTGTTTCTCACTTCTCAATTGGAAACTACACAAGTCTGTTGTGGTGTAGGTGTGAAAAGGAAATGAGGCACACTAAAGATGATAGCCCTGATAGGACCGGGATGGAAAAACGTTGGCGAATCACGCGGACGACACACCCAGGTATCTGTCGTCTGTTTCTCGGTCCAAGGAATCTCCAAACTCAGCTTGTAAACACACAATAAGCAGTGAACCTGACGTAGCTGTAAAAAGAAAGGACACTTTCCTAAACATGTAGCAAAGTTAGTTTCCTGACAATCATTCTAATTCTAACCAGGCCCTTGAGTTGCACAGTTCGTTAGAGCCTTCGTAACTTTCATGGGGCATTCGTCGTGTGTGCAAACAACGACGACAACTACGAAAATAAGGATGGCTCAACGTGCCTATCTATCGTGGGTACAATAGACGAAGACTGTGATCGTGCTGCAATACTGCGGTGGATACACCACCAGAAGTTCTGGCCGAAGACAGAGAACTGGGAAGAAAGTGTGATGCGTGCTTACACTGTACTTCGCCGTCATTGCACAACTCTGCCACTTCACCAGCACTGCAGCATATAGCTACTCATCGGGTTCCTGGGAAGCACAGACGCCACACAAACACTTGGATTGTTTCCTGCGTCGTAAGGAATCTCACGGGATCAAGTATTGAGCACTCCAATCATGAACGTACCTAAAGCAATGGTCCTGAGGTTCGTTCTGTTGCGCTAACGCAGCTGCGGCACGTACAGCTCGAAGCAGAGTTAACTGGAACGCCGCTTCAACCGGAGGAGCAAGAGGGGAGCCACCCTGGCGGCCTTTAGCAGAAATAAAGTGAGAGGGCGTTTCGACATTTCCATTCCAGTCGGAGGGGTGTTCGCTGTGGTGTTCCGAACATGCGACATCGCATACAAAATACTGCTCATCGGGGAAAAGGCCTAAGCCTGCGACAGAAAATCATATAGAGCATACACAACTTCATTTTTCTATTTCGCGTAAACTAAACGCGGTTTGCTCGGAAAACGACGTACAAAGTTTCTTAGGGAGCAGAGAAATATAGGAATTTCTACTCCGTGCTCAGATACCAGCATTTCTGCTCAAAAACCCATGACCGCAAAATTAAGCACTGCTTACTTCATCAAGATATCGAACACCCAACAAAATCAAACAAACAACCCCACTTCCACTGATAGAACACTATTCAGCTTTTACCAGGAGGCTTTCTTCTACGTAAAAGTTGAGAAAATAAGAAAAGAGCAGCGAAAATTACACGCACTTTTGCTCGCATAGCTATACGAGAAAAAAAAATAACGAGGCACACGCTAATAAACTGTGACAAAGACTCCCATTTCTGCTATCAGATAATTATTGCATCATGCTAAATACTCAATTGCATTGTCCCTGCGTGAAGAAAGCACAAAAAAAGGACACACAATTTATCTTAAGCGAGCAGGGAAAGTCACTTCTACTCGGACAGCTTAATCTCATAAAGTCTGAATTTTTGCAAAGAAAACAAAGCTTGAACAGCGCCACGAACGTGACAGATACATACTAACAAACAAACAACAGCAGGACCGACGTCGGGCACTCACAAAATGATGATGCGCCCACATCACTAGCGGTGGATGCGTCCGGCTCAGCCATCGGAGCCGTGCTCCAGCAGCACCTCAACCAGCAGTGGCAACCCATTTCCTTCTTTTCCGTGAAACTCTCGCCGGCCCAACAACGCTACAGCGCCTTCGGCCGCGAACTCCTCGCTGCGTTCGCTGCCGTCAAGTACTTCCACTACTTTCTGGAAGGCCGATCTTTTATACTTTATACGGACCATAAGCCACTCGTCCACGCCTTTCAGGCTAGCCGTCAAAGCCACTCACTCCGGGAAATCCGACAGCTAGCCTTTTTGGCGGAATTCCAAGTGACGTCCGCGCACATCAGCGGCCAGGCTAACGTACCCGCGGACGCATTCAGCCGTATCAACGCCTTTCCGCCCGAAATCTTTTCGCTTGAACGTCTCGCATCTGAACAGCGCGCCGACGAAGAGCTCAGGGCGCTTCGAGCGTCCCAGCAAACATCGGTACAGTTGGAAGAGGTCGCTCTTCCCGGCACCGCCTCCACCATCATATGCGACATATCAACCGGCGTTCATCGGCCGTTCGTCCCATCCAGTCTCCGCCGCCAAACCTTCCACGCCCTTCATGACGTTTCCCATCCTGGTATTCGGGCAACCAGACGCCTGATCGGTGACCGCTACGTATGGCCGGGCATGGCCAAGGACATCCAAGTCTGGACCTCTCGGTGTATCACCTGCCAACGAACGAAGATCGTCCGGCACACGCGCCCGCCGCCCGGCAAGTTCCTTCCACCGGACCGCAGATTCCAGATCATCCACATCGACCTTGTCGGTCCTCTACCTCACTCATCGGGTTTCCGCTACATCCTCACCATGGTGGATCGTTTCACCAGGTGGCCAGAACCGGTGCCCATCATCGACATGCGTGCCGAAACCGTGGCCCACGCTCTTCTCGACGCCTGGATCTGCCGATTCGGGACCCCTGACCAAATCGTCACCGACCGCGGGGCTCAATTCGAGCCTTCCCTCTTCCATGAGCTCTGCGGTCTTCTGGGCACGACGCGCACACGCACTACTGCCTACTATCCTTGTGGCAATGGTCTGGTAGAACGCTTCCACCGGCAGATGAAAAGCTGTTTCCGTGCCCTTCGCCATCCCGAAAAGTGGACCAGCGCTTTCCCACTCATTCTGCAGCACGTTCGAGCATGCCACAAACCGGACTTAGGTTGCTCCCCCGCCGAGCTCGTTTTCGGCACACCCCTACGTCTTCCGGCCGACCTCGTCATCCAACAACCTCCCTCCTCTGAAAACAAGGCGCAAGCCACAAGCCACTCGGAGTACGTCTCGCTCCTCCGTGACGTCTTCAATACCCTTAGGCCTGCTTCTCCACGGTTCCCTTCTGGCCGGAACTCTTACGTTCCAGCCGCTCTCGCCGAGGCCACACACGTTTTCCTCCGGGCTCCAACACCTCGCAAGTCCCTAGACCCCCCCCCCTCTACACAGGACCCTACCGTGTCATCTCCCGGTCTGACAAGACCATGGTACTTGACCTAGGCGGCCGCCAGGACACAGTTCCGGTCGACCGCGTCAAGCCGGCCTTCGTGGAGAACGAAGACTTTCCCCTTGCCCTCCAGACCGTCGACTTTTCGCCTGCCCCTAACCCCAAGCGCGTTTCCTGGGGACCAGCTCCATCGATGCGCCTCCGTCGCATCTGACGGCGGGGGGACACCTGTAGCGCATCGTCTTCATCCTCTGCATTCTCATCGGTACCGTCCGCTTGACAACCGCGAGAGCGCGGGAATTAAACATTCATTCTCATACCGACCTTCCTTGGAATCAGTTGTCTCTTCTTTGTGGTCCTGACACCACATGCGTACTGCTGATGAGACCCAAGAAGGCAGAAACAGCTGTCCAGTACTGGCATGGCGAGGAGAGCAAAATGCGTAGTACGTCGTACCTACTAAACGATGACCTGTCCTCTTGGTGTTTTCTCTCACTGTTGTTTCAGATACCTGTCGTTTTGTTTGTTACGTTGCTGCCTTCATCATCATCTGAAGCATTGAGAATATAGTGAGTCTTCCTTGTTTCGCTGCTTGATATAATTTGAAGGCGAATGACAGCTTACACGCCTCTTTCCGTGTCACCTTTTAGCTATAACCTTCGAAGTGGGAAATCTACTTTGTAATAGGGTGTGGTGAACCCTACATGCGCTTTCTATTTATGACAAAAAATTACAGGACGGTTACGGCTCGTGTAACGCGAAGTTCAGCGTCAGCTGTGGGTGTGGTGAAGTCAGGCCGGATGAAAGTGAAAAGAACATGTTGGCTCTGCATGTTTCCCTCGCTACAGACAAATATCGTTGATCACACATTTTCCACGACGCGCTTTCCATCTTTTATGCTTTTGGCGTTGTTACTGAAACACTTTGTCTGAGTGTTACACAACGCGGAAAACAATTGAATAGTAGGTTGCATATTCGTTATTTATGGTCTGGCGGCTGATCTACCTACGAAAGAGAGCTTCTTCGTCCGTCTTCGTTCTGGGTCAAAATCGCGAGTCAAAAACCGCGATAAATAAAAATCGCGGCAGGCAACATCAGCGACAAACAAATATCACGACGCGAAAGACCGCGAGTAGGAGAAAACAGCAACAGGCAAACAACGCGACAGCTACAAACCGCGACTGCAGCCAATATACACGTATGTGCTATGCTAGTCACTATATAAAGTGATTATATATGCATATTGCCGTTTTTTACCCGATCCCTTATGTCTTTCTCTCTCTTCCTTCCTTTCCTGTTTGAAGTCTTCCCTCTGGAATACCGGCACAGGACCTTCGCCTCCAGGCGTTCTGGAAACGTACGCGCGTTTGGACGATCTAAGCGTTAACCGTCCCTCTATTTTTTTTTTTTTTTTTTTTTTTGTTCTTGAGTATTGAGTACGTTGCTGCACTGGTATATGGAAGATGAACCTCGTCAAGTGGCAACCATGCTTACTTATATTTCACGCCTTTGTGAGTTTCCGAGGGGGTAGCCCAAGAATGCTATCACATTTAATAAAATGGCAAATAGGCACAAATAGACTTTCGTGTAAACCTACTCCATTTACCTGCTTTTCATGGGAAATGCGTTTTCCTCTGGAGACACATTAACAAATACAAAATTACATCTACGACGACTACTGTTACAGGCTATCACGCAGAGACATGGAAAAGACACTCAATCCGGCCAACCGACCCGACAGCGACGTTGTATGCTATTGATCACTGGACTTCAAGCTTTGCGTGAGATACGCGGTGATTAAGGATTCATTGCTGCGAAGTGCAGTCATCTCGATTGAAACGTGCACACGGCGACAGCGTGATGAGTTATCAGAGCTAGACAGAGAGATAAGAATGACTCAGTACAATGGCAAAGGTGTCTGCTTGGTCAGTCTTTGTTAACGACTATCTCGGTGAAGGAGTAGAAGCGCCTGACGTGTATCGGCTCAAGTGTCGGAAGATGGCGTCCGAAAAATACATCATTGGAGTGTGCGAAACGCTGGATTGGCGACCCGTGGAATTTGTAGACCTGCCTCCGACTCAGTCTTGCAGTTTATGCAACGTTGTTCCGGGTAAGACGTACGTTCTACAATGTTCCCACGCACTATGCGAAATCTGCTACGATGGTCTACTCAAAAGTGGTCGAAGTTGTCCTCTGGACAACGAATGCTTCGACGAAAGTTGTGTACAAATGTTAAAGGTTGACAGACGTTACGTTGAAACGCAGATAATATTGTGCATGAATACCAAGAATGGGTGTGGTTTCGTTGGAACGGTAGAAGAAATGAAGCATCACTTCCTGAAAGAGTGCAATTTCCAAGCTGTCACGTGCAAGCTTTGCAATGCCAAGGTGCTTCGTCGGCAGATTGTCAACCATTACACCCAACGCTGCCAACGCAGGAACTCTTTGCCTGGTGAGGATTATCTCCATGGTGATCTTGTCGAGTTCCAGAAGGAGACGTTGGCCTCGGTAAGAAAAAACGGAGAGAAGATGACTTCAACGGAACAGCAGCTGAAGAGAATTCTCGAGAAGCAGGAACACTTAGACACTACACTGAGCCACGTTGGAAGGGAGTTCCATGAGCAAGTGCGAATCTCCGACGAGGCTGTGAACAGGACACTGGAAACGTCGTTGGGAGATGTGAACATGAACTTGTCGAAAATTCTCGAGAAACAAGATTGTGCAGCTGCTGAGCTGAGCAATGTCGCCAGACAGTTTCATTACCACCACGAGGAACAGGCAAAAGTTTACAGTGAGGTTACGAAGATAGGCATTCTACTAGAAAAACTGCTGCAAGATACTCACAAGAACTTTTCTGCAGTCACTGAAAAGGTTATCAACTTGTCCTCGGATATTGGAAGGACGAAGGAATGCGTAGAGTCGAATTCAAATGATGTCTCTCGATGTCTTCAGTGCGTTAGAGATAGCATAGCCGATGTGTCATGTATGTTGGCACGGCCAGACGACGGCCACGAAAACCTGGAGAACATAAAACGAGACCTACATGTGTTACTGCAGCATTCAGAGGAGGTGATGAAGTTTATCAACATTGATACGGAAGCGAAGGAAATGAAACCAATGGCGAGGGTAGTCCTCGACATCAACCAGAAAATGAAATCTATGGAAGAAGCTACGAGTAGTCTACATCTTGTCTGGTTGTCTGAGTCTAACGAAGTTTCCCGTCAGATACAAGGATTTTCAGAGTTTCGAAAGGAAGGAGAAGGAAAGATTGCCATTCGTAGTTCTGATGTTTTCGTTTTCTGTGGATACTCTGCGAGGCTACAAGGAGCCATCGAAAAACAAGATGGCGTCCTTTACCTCGGTTTGTATTTGGACATTTGTCGGAGCTGGAGGGATTCTCTTTTGAAGTGGCCATTCTCCATTCCTTACACCCTTATATTGTTTCATCCAACGGACAAGATGAAGAATATTGAAGACTCTGTAAAAGACTTTAGTGCTCCCCACAAGGATGAGCGTAATATTTTCTTCAGGCCAACTACATCTTTTAACGTTTCATGGGGTCCATGGAAACTTTGCAAAGTGATAGACATGGAAGGTGGCGGATTTATAATTGATGATTCATTCTGCGTTGGTGTCAAAGTTTGTCAAACACCGTAATCGCTGGTGCACTTCCAGCATGAAGAACAAACGAATAAACAAGGAAGAGAGCACGCTCCAATCAATCTCTCTTTTTCTTCTTCTTTTTTGGCTGCCAATGTTAACATGAGAGCAAGCATGAAACTATGTGTAAAATATAAGTGCCCACGGACACGCAAAAGCCTTCAAAAAAGACCGAAGTAATCCGCTGAACAAATAAAACAAAACAGGAACTGCGTGATGAAAACACGCCTATGCTGTGCTGCTTTGTGTAAGCAACTGATCGTGTCAATCCGGCGTTTTTGCGCTCCCCCTCCTTTTTTTAATTTCGTGCAGAATGGATCAAAATAGTAATCACTGCCTCACACACAACTTGGTTACCAGGAACGCGCTCACTGCCCCCAAAAAATAAGCAAATAAATAAAACGCAAAGTAACCACTCCCGTTACAAAAAGAAAGAAGTCTATCGTTCTGAAATAATGTCATAAGGCAGCCGGCAGTATACGAACGGATACAAATTAAGTTCCCAGTTCAAACTTCTTGTTTTGTGGAATGTTGTAATGACATTAGAGAAATGAAAACCCGTAGAGATGTTTCAGTGAAAGACAGGTAGCTGGCTTCCGTAAAAGATTATTCGAATCTCTTGGGCCTTTATCGAATTCTATCACCATAACCGCGTCCCACCTTGGAAATAATCCCTCGTTCTCGGAACTTCATTCCTTCAATCACGAGATGTTGGGAAAGTCCGCCCCTTGGATATGCGAAATAGTGGAGCGACACCCCATACCCTTTGCAACGTGGAACGGGATCACTCTGGTTTACACTTCGCAAAATAAACTTCGAGAATAAACTCCTCGAGATAAATCACGAAAAAATACACGATGTAAAGGTAAAAATCAACTTTTGCGATACAAACGCTTCAGATTCAAACTTTCAAAATAAATCGTCTCTGATTGGTCGACAGGCACGACAGCCTCAGAGCAGCGAAGGCTTTTGGCTTCCGCGTCTCAATATAGTTCCCCGCAGGGTGAGGCTTTTTGCGGTGGGCTGGGAACGAGAGTACCGAGTCTGGACGAATCGTTTACTGTATTCTCCGCCGGCTATCAGGATTCTGTTGACACTGCAGTTATTAATGATTTGTTCTGCTGCTCGCCTGTCAAATTTGAGTATGTCGAACTCTGAATTCGTGTCGTGTCACCAAATGAGTTCCCGGTGTTGGTTCCAGCTATGGTAGATTATGATCATTACCCTGCTATATTATGAACATTGTCGCGAACATCGCCATTCTCCTGCAGGGCTGCCTTGGTTGTGAAATCGTAGAGTTCAAAAGTGACGATGGACGAAAAAGCCTGATTCCGATACCGTGTGAACGTGTTGTGTTTGTCCGTCTGTATGTGTTTGTGTGTGTTCCAGCCTCAGAACCGTAGAATCGTGAAATCAGAACTGCCTGTGGTTTTCCTTGTGAGCCTACGTTCTGATTAACGCAGGGAACAGGTACTGGACAGACTCTCGAAATGCATTTCTGCAAATAAGCTGCATATGAATGTGAAGAAATTGTTTGTTTGTTTGCAAGAAAAAACTATTTTCTCTCGGATGACTAACTTGAGTCAGCAGAGGTGCCCAAATTTTTTGTAACCAGCATACGGTAATCTCAAAGTGTAACGAAATAAGATTCTAATTTCATGAACATGCACATTTATTCGCGCACATTCCTAGACAGCGATTTGCCATGCAAAAGCTGCAAGAGATGTATCTAGATATAATACTTCAAGCACTTTGTTTTCACTGGTCTTTAAATACCCTGGCACCTAAGAATGCCATTTTCAAGGTCTTAGAAACCATGAAATTTTCTCACAGAAATTTTTGCATCTTTTTTATTCGCGTGGACATGCAGTGCAAATTCTGGTTATCAGATGTCGCAACTGAAGAAAACCAAGCGCAATAAGTAACTGAAATCAGAAGTGTGAGAAATGAATGGCACCCTCTGTTGTATTTGTTTGCCTTCCTTTCCCTCCTATGATCTTCACATTCAGAAATCCCGAAGTACGTTTATTAGCAGGTCACTCTTTATGCCAAGCACCCATGCCAAGAAGAGGTCTAAAATTTACGGTACCAGCTACTTCATTGTATGGTACCCTTGCACCTATTTTTACAGCTTATAAATATTGTGCTGAAATATGAAATCGCTGTAAAACTTGCATCCTGCACGACATTACATTATATGTGCTGCTTGCAGTTCTGCAGCATTGTTTCAAGGCAAAAGGAACGCTCCGAGACTTACTCTCACACAACCATTATTTCGGGGCCACGTCCTCGCGCTAAATGGTCACGAGCGTACTTTTGAAAACTACAGCGGCACATAGGGAAACCGACGTTGCATTTGCACCGACCTTCTATTTCCAATAATTAAACGAGACCTAATTAGTACATCCACTTCAGATGTAGAACATGTTGTCATCCCTTATAATTGCAAAAATATGATTTCTCCAAGAATAAAAATATCAGTCCATGGACACGCTATATGCACTGCACCTACTAGAAATTATCCAGTGGTTGCTCAAAATATACTGGTATTAGTGTTTTATGTTATGTATGGCCCACATTTTCTTTTTGACCAGTTATGCCAGTGTGAGAGCTCCTACGCCAGACTAGCTAATTCCTCCTTATTGTCCTCCATGCGGTCACATGTATGTTACACTACAAGGAAGCTAGCTGGTACCACAGTACCAAACAGGTGAATTAACATGAACACAATCACGTAGCAGAGTGAATAACAACCACCATTATTGACTCAGTTTGCTTGGTCGATGGCAACTGAAGGTAACATACTTTTTTCCTTATATTTTTTTTTTATTGGCTTGTTCCAGAAGCCATACACAGAGCAGCAGGGCATAATAAAACCCTCCATAAGCATCACATTGCCTCCTTGGCTTGGGCAAGCCTGACTTTGACCATAGCCTCCTATATACTAACTATGCCCGTCAGCTCGCTCCGCGCACAACGAGGAGGAGCCGTCACGAGACGATGCGGGGAGGCGCCGCCAGGGGCGCCACACAAGTTGGGTCACTCGCGCAGCAGGTATATACGGAAAACGCGCGGTGGAGTCGCGTATGCACAGAATTCCTTGGTCAAATGTGATTATTTCTTGTGAGCACAAGGAGGGCAGGTCCTTTATGAGTGACGACAGTCACCGAGCGCATTTTCTGGCGATATGAAGCAATATCGCATTTATTTTAACGGCCTGTACAAAGCAGACGAGTTTTATTGAAATATACATCTCACATGAAATTGTTCTAAATAGTGAGCATTGCTATAGTCCTGATGAAATACGCATAACAAATTCCAATGCAGTGACAGAAATGAACACTGAAAATACCATGAAACAAAATGGTAAATAGGTAGAGATGTAGCTAGTTGAGCTTCACATACCTTTTGGAGAGGGGCTTCCTTTTGAAAGTTTTGTAGGTGTGATTTCTGTCAGTTACATGAAAAGCAGATTTACCAGAAACGGCCGAAAGAACTTCGAACAAATGAGATGTACAAGCTCGTGCCTGTGTTATTTTGTGCCTGTGGACACTGGAGCAATGTGCATTCACAGATCGCAGGCACAGCAAAATGCAACAATGTGTTCAGCGGCTTCCATTTGTTAGATCCATGTGATTGTTCAGAATTATTCTTCGTGATTCTTGGTGGGAGGTGGGATGGGAAGTCGCTGAAGACAGACGGCACGGCGTCTCGTTTCAGTCGACGCGCTTGTCTTCGATGAAATCGGAAGCGAGGAAGTGTCTGCTGCATACTCTTGAGTAGCTGCAAGTGGAGTTCGGTGACCACTCATCCCTCTTGATCGCTACGAACCACTTTTCTCGTATGTCCAGTCGTGAAGGTATTTCGTGGAATGTCACCTTCTCGCCCAGCACACGCCTTTTCCCGTCCGAACAACAAAGTGGCACACAGCAGAAGGCCATGAGTACAGTTAGAGAAATGGGATTTCACTATTTTAGTGCCTATCCATCATCCCAAGTCAGGTCCTAACGTAGTGTGATTTCGTCACAGGTGATATAGAAACGGTCACATCAAGGGGCACACGTACTTCGACAACTGTTCTTATTCCAACCGCCTACTACTGATAGATCACCAGATTTTGTTCATTTGCTGAGATATCACGAACAACATAAGTAAATAGCTCACCTGTTGTCCATCTGGACAAAATAAAAAGGTCAAAACGTCGCACACGAGCACTGTGTTTACGGGACATCAGGCGAAACCTGCGAGAGCAACCCAACGTCAGTGGCGCCTCTACTCGGTTGCGGCGGGAAACAACACCCCCTTTCCCGGGACGGCGCCAGAGAGCGGAGCTGACAGGCATAACTAGTATATAGGAAGCTATGCTTTGACATAATTGCTTTGTGCCGTGATAAAGGGTACTATGACTGTGTTCGCAGTACCATTTAAAACGTTGGCACCTATAGGGCCAGATTGCAGCCCCCTATTGCGTGCTGATATTCTGATGACTGCAGAGCTGTAAGCTGTTCTTCCTGGTGAAAGAAAGCTTGAAGACTGCATAGGTTGTGCAAAGAGATACGGTTGGAGAAGAAATTACTGGACACAGTGAGGCATGCTCCACCCAGGCCACAAGGAGGTACTACTACTTTGAGCCACCTTCTGTTAATGCAGCAAAAACACCTATTTCCACTGAAAGAAAGACTGTGGGCTTTTTTTTTCTGTTGTGGTTGAAGGGCACACGAGATCATAATAAATTATTTCCAAAAGCTGTTACGTCGCATTCTGACATGATCTGAGCCAATATGGTCAGCTGATGCTATAAGATCTACAGAAAACACATGCCAGCAGATTCTGAACATGCTATAGGAGAGGGTATGCCCTTGAAATGATGAGATTTGTTCACTTTCCAGATGACTTCAGGTATGTGAAAGCAATCATAAATGTTGACAAAGGTGTTATGAAACAGCGACTGCAACTAATCTGTAGAACTGGGCAGAACAGTTGAATGCAAAATTTGTTCAAAGTGTGCTATAGCGTCATACAGACGGGATATGAATGAGCTGACGAAACATTTTTCTTGCGTAAGAACAAATACACCTGTAGGTTCTCAAAATGGAAAAGCAGAGTGTCGATTTTCGCAGGAGACAGCCACAAAGGCATCCTTTTTTTTTTTTTTTTGCTTCCTAGATGGCCTCAACTGACGAACAAGCTGCAGCACATTTTGGTGAATTTTTTTTTGTTTTTTTAAAGAAAAATAAACCTGAAGATTTTCAATATGTTATAGGAGAGGGCTAGTTATACAAATAAGGGAAGACTTCTTTTAGACGACCTATATGTGAATATACTATCTGAAAAAAAAAAGTATTTTTTTCCAAGTGCTTGATATCCTCAAACATTTGGTTAAACAATGATAGATCAGCTTGATATTTTTATGTGAAGCTAATCACAAGCAATCAGTTACAAGCATAAATAATTTGGGGCTCCTTCAAGTATGCTATTTTGCCGGAAATTTATAGTAAACTTTACCCAAAATGTGCTCCGTTCTTGAGTTCTCACCACGTCACCAGATTTATTCTCGTTCTACATACCCTTTGGGATGGCAGACCCGTGCTTCCCCTCTAACACCAGGCAAGGAAAGCGCACAAATGATGTATATGTAGATGTCAGAAGGAATCTCGTAAGGGACAACTTCATATTTCGGCACAGTTTAATGCGCCCCCATTATTCAAGGAAACAAAATGATGATTTACATTCGATATATGCATCGTCTAAAAAATGCACACAATTTTTTTCAGTGATATTTAAGAGAGTCAAGCTACATCTGTGGCTGGTTTTTGCTGGAATAGCCCAGATTGACAGTTATACAAGCTGATGTATGTCAGCATTGAAAATATAAAGGAAAAAGGCAATTTAAAATGCCTCACTCAATTTACTACTTTTCATAGCTTACACCTTGACAGGTGTTTTTTTTTTTTATCCTAAAATGGTTTTATTGCCAAGATCCACGAGAATGACCGCCATCACATTAACAAGTTTCAACTATATACCAAGTAATAACAAACATGTGCCTATTTTTCTGCAATCAAGATGTGAATTACATCGTTGAGTTGCAGGCTTCAGTGAAAAATCACTGCTTGTGATGTCACTGCTAGTGACGCAACATGTGATTCCAATGTCTTTCACCCCACCCCATGTTATTTCATGAGCAATTGGCATCAGAATCAATGAGCTTGCATGATGCACTTATGAAGGGTAATTTCATGTGTGCCGACAAACATACTGCAGTGCTAATTTAAAATGTAGTTCGTGGCTGTGGAGCACGCTCATATTCAGTATGCCATGAGAACTAGGGGAGCATTTTCTGGCATAAACATTAGATGAGTGAAGACCCCAAAAAATGTAAGCACTGTTTACGTGTATTTGACAACCTGCATTTTTATTACTGAGAGGCTCTCTTCGTAGCTAGAGGGAAAGGGTGCTAGCAATGTGGCACATGTTCATAAAATGTAGAACCAGAGACACAGAAAAAAAAATTACAGGATATCATGATCTCAATCATGTCATTGTGTCCGTGTTTCTGTCTCCTGTTCTACATTTGTTAATCTTTTTGTGTAGTTGCTGGATTTTAGCTCAACAGCAGGGGTCAGCTATTAGAGAACATCTAGAAACATGCAAGGCATTCATTTCCTCATTATCCGCATTCCTCATTCAAATAACGTTGAAGAAGTAACCATGTGAAGAAACAATACACCAGTGAAGCTGGCTTCAGTACACTACAATATGTCACATGTAACAATATACAGTATGCTTTAGTGTTTCCCAAACCATGTGTCAGGACCCCCATTGAGGCCGCGATAGCCCAAACGGGGCCTAAGAGAAAGCAGACGAAGTGAGCGCGATATGCCACAAAACCAAGGAAACTATTTCGCTACAACTGCATTATATTGAAGTTGTTTTACAAAAATGCAAGTTCAGTTCAGCGCACAATCAGTCGGGAAACAAGCTAACTCGCAGCAATGCCTTCAATCAAGTGTGTCGCAGTATTCCTCACTGTATCATGATGAGATACTCTTGTGGGGAATCACTGTCTAGCACGCATCAGACATTTATTATCTTACGTTCTTAGATTACCCCTCGCTCGAATCAGCAGCTGAGCGTCACCAAGCCGCACGTGGAACTACGCTACATCTGCGCTCCGGATTTCCTGCTGTAACTGATGTCACCTACAAGATGCTACAAAACGAATAGCAACAACGCTACCTCCTGCAGTCTTGTGGGGAATCACTGTCGAGCACGCATATGACATTTGTTAACTTACGTTCTTAGGTAAGAGCTTTACCTACGCTTGTACCGTACCGCTCTCCCCACTTGACTGCACACTGTGAGTGAAACCATGGTCCTGAAACCTAATGACTCTTATATATGTCTTACGTGCACGCAATCCTTTATTAAGGATAATCTTTTTGTTGCCTGTACAAAGTGTTCCAACTTCTATCAGGGTGGAAAATGTTCTGGTGTCACCAAAACTAATCTGAAGGCATTTACTGACGTTGAATGGGACTCCTGGGTCTGCCCAACTTGTAGCCTAAACAAATCAAGCTCGTACCAGACCCCATCTGTCTCAGAACCTTCGCTAAGTGCAATTATTCACGTCTGTGTGCGGGATGGCCGTATCTTCGTTAGACGCGAGGATGGCACCAAAGCTGTGCAAATAAGACACATTAATGACCTCACAGCACTGTGGGTTGTTGCGTTTTGCATCCTGCAACGCAGCTGAGATACGGTACTGCATCACTTCTTTATTGTAGTGCGTCAGTTTTTTTCTGTTTCTTTTCTTTTTTGCTGTATGGCTTATGTTAAACTGGATCAGTTGTCCAACATTGTCGTAGCTGACCCGTTTGCACTGCATCTAAATGTACGCAGTCTACCTAAACATCTAGATGATATAAAAGATGTTATCTCATGCCTAAAAAGCAATCTGTCATTTTTCGCTTTATCTGAAACGTGGACATGTGTAGCACATGAACCCTTTCTGACGTTAGAAGGTTACAATCCAGAATTATGTCATAGGGCTGACTCCCACGGAGGTGTAGCACTATATATTGACTACAAAAATGTCGTCTACTCTGTCAAGCGAGACCTGCATTTGAATGTATCGTTAGTTGAGTCTCTTTTCGTTGAAGTTGTTAGCTGTCCTCCCTCTATTTGTTGTTTTCGCAACCGTCCACTTATTGTAGGTGTAATATATCGGTCACCAAGTAGCGACCTAACAACGTTTTTGAGTGCGTTTACTGACTTGCTTCACCATTTTTCGTCGTCCAAATATAACGTTATTACTCTTGGTGATCTCAATATTGACCTTTTGAAAACCGATGTCTCTGTCTTACACTGAAACGTTAGCATCTTTTGGCTTTAGACAGTTAATCTCTGCAGCAAGACGTCTTGGTATGACTAACCACGGTACTCTACTTGACCACGTCGTAACTAATTTGACGGAACAAAGCCTCACACATGGTGTTGTGTCCTGTGATATATCCGACCATGAGATGATCTACGTTGCCTGTAATAACGCTAAACCTCCTTCACCTTCGTTAGACACTCGGCCCCACCTGAACTTCAGCGCTCTTGAGAATTGCCTCTCCGAAATTTCTTGGAACTTCATGAATATACAGGAAAAGTTTAGTTTCTTTTTCTCCACACTCACGGGTATTATTGAAAGCTGCACTATGCCCATTGTGCAAAGAATTGCATTGTGCATTGTGCAAAGAAGAAAGAAGAAAGAAAGTCGACGTGGAACTATAATACAACCTTGGATAACTAAAGGAATTCTCCGAAGCATAAAGCGCAAGAACAATCTGTACCGTAAATTAAGATTCTCCCCATCGAACAGTAACCTTCGAGCAAGATACTCAAGGTACAATAACGTTCTTAAAAGCATAATAAAGACTGCAAAACAACGTCACTTTGCATCTGCTATCAGTCGCTCGGCAGGTGATCCAAAGCGTCTCTGGCGTACGATAAACACTGCTTTATCTAGGAAGAACAACGTTGATACTCCAGGTGCGCGCCTACTTAGGCACAATGGGGCTCCTGTGATTATGTAAAGTGATATCGTTAATGTATTCAACGATTACTTTTGCAACGTTTCTACACGTGTGTGCCCGGGTAACGTATCTAATCTTAGTGTTCCGCTTCCTTCATTCATTCAACTCCGCCTCCTTTTTCATGGCACCAACGAGTATATCAGAAGTTATTTCGGTTATACAAGGGCTAAAACCGCTGAAGTCAACCGGGTACGATGAAATTTCCCCCTAGGTCCTTAAGATAGTTTGTCATCTTCTTGCTGAGCCTCTTGCGAAATTGTTCAATGAGTGTCTTGAACAGGGTGTTTTCCCAGAAAAACTGAAAATTGCAAAAGTTCTGGCTATATTTAAAAAAGGAGACAGCACAGCAACATCCAACTACAGGCCCTGCTGTCGCCGATTAGTAGAAAAAATAATCCTGGCGCGTCTTGAATGTCTTTTCGAATCAAATAATATATTTAGCTGCTCTCAATATGGATTTCGCAAAAATAGGTCAACAATACTAGCCCTAGCACATGCGACAGAAAAAATTAGAATGAACATCGAGGCAAAGCCTTTAACCACACTTTTATTGATCTAACGAAGGCCTTTCACTTAATTAACCATGAGATACTCTTCCAAAGATTACATAGATATGGTGTGAGAGGCACGCCACTCAGGCTGCTTCGGGACTTTCTACACAACAGGAAACAGTTTGTCCAACAGGATGGCACCAAATCTCGTTTGGGTTCTTTGTCTACTGGCGTCCCACAGGGTTCCATTCTTGGCCCCTTTCTCTTTCTTGTTTACATTAACGATTTGTCACATTATTTAAACTCTACCAGCTTTCTCTACGCTGACGACACGAACATATTTGTGGAAGGGGAAACGCTTACTTCACTCTTTCATAAAGCTAACCTTAAGGTTAGCTTTATGAAAGAGTGAAGTAAGAACCAGTGAAGTAAGTAACAACCAGTGATGAAGTTTACCAAGAACAATTGTTCTTGGTAAACTTCATCACTTGGTAAACTTCATCACTTGTTATCAAACAGATTAGCTGCTAATTTCGATAAGTCATGCTACGTTGTCTTTCACTCCCCTCAAAAGTGCGTTGACCTAGATGATAATCAAATTTCGATAGGCAGTCAGGTTCTCACTCGTGTTCCCTCCGTTCGTTTCCTGGGCCTGGTTCTACATGAAAACTTGAGTTGGCATCATAACATTGATTTTGTTCGTCGTAAAATTGCAGGAGGTTTGTTCGCACTATCCAAGCTTCGGCACCTCGCGACCTCCAACACATTGCTAACTGTGTATTATGCCCTCATTCGTTCACACATTAGTTATGGCATAGATGTTTACGGTCTCACTTATCCTTCCAACCTTGATCCCTTGTACATGGCACAGAAAAGGGCCTTACGCACTATTCTATTCATTGGTCCCAGAGAATCGGTGTCTTTTGCCTTTTCTGAGTTACGTGTTCCAACCTTCTGAGATATAAAGTCTCTCAACTGATGCATGCCGCATTCTACGGATCTTCTGTTAGATATCAGATGCAGCTCCGGCATCTCGCCACACCCTACCCTCTCAGAAATCAGCTCCTATCACTTCAGTGTCCAACATATCGCACTAACTACGTTTCTTTTTTTTTTTCCTGTTTCATCTTTCGGTGCCCGCCTGTGGAACAGTCTTCCGATTTCCGATTTCCATACGCTCGTTAGGTAGGTTCCAATTATTTAAACGCCATTGTCAAATGTATTTTCGCGACACATAGCACTTCCGTCATGGGTCTTGACAATGAGTCTAATTCGGTCTACTGCTCACATTTTCTTGTGTTAATGCTTAGCTGACAGTGACATATGTTTTTTTTCTTCTTCTTTTTCTTTCTTTTTATAGCAGCAATGTAATATGTGTAATAATGTGTTGTGGCATGTAGTACTGTCTTATGTAATGCTGAATGTAATTTTTACGTGTAATAATGTTTCCCCATACGCTTATTTTATACATCACTGATTATGTATCAGAACCGATTTACAGGGCCTGCCCTCTCGGTCCTTTATTAGCTCAGACATATGTTTTTGATGATTTCAATAAACTATTGAACTATTGAGACCCTGGACCTACATCAGACGCTACTTGCGCTCTAGTATAACATTCATATTTATTTATTTATTTAGTTATTTCGAGAACCCCAAGGGTCCGGAGGATATTACACACTCTAAGAAAAAAAGGAGTACTTTTACTCCTTTTGGGGAGTAATTGCATTGCCACAAAAAATGGTCCCTTTCAAGAGTAAATGCACGGGAGTAAATGAATGTCACAGAGTGAAGACTGCATTTCACGCGCTGTTGTAAGAGTCCCAGGTACATAATTGGTGCGCATGCATGAAAACAGTTTGAAGCGAACCGTCAACCGTGATATATCGAGTGATATAAAATCTTGCGCCATACTAGGGCACAATTTGCGAAGAAAGATGCGCTAACTGTTTCTTGCTCTGTGTGGCTGGAAAATTGCTACGTTGTCTGAGTTATACAGCCTTATGTCGTTCAAATTGAGCAAGGGCACATATTTACGTAGACTTTTGCATTCAGGAGACCATTCGCGAAGTTTAGTGACAATTTGCAGTCCTGGGGAGTAAATGTCGGGACTAAATGTTGGGTTAGGGGACTAAAATGGGGAGTCATTGCAGACTAGGGGAGTAGAAGCTGCAATTACTCCCCGTTTTACTCCTTTTTTTCTTAGAGTGCATGGGGGGTGGGAACTGGAGCGTAAGGTACATTTACAGCAACTTGATAGAAACAAACAAGCAAGCAAAAAACAACAACACAATTAGCAGTAAGTAAACAGGAAAATAAAGAAACGGCGACAGTACAAACTTATATGAAAACAAGTATTAAAGCATGAAACAGAAAGTTCGTTCACACAAGTACAGATAATTAACAAATATGGTAAGGGGGAGGAGAAAAATTTCATAGCAACTGACATACAAGTGTGGTGGTCTTGTGGGTGGAGTGAACGGGAGAGGGTGTTACAAAATACTGTATGGTCGATAATAGTTGCGAGAGATGATGGGAGGTTGTTCCATTCGATGGCAGTTGAACAAAAGAATGATCTGGATAATGCATTGGTATTACAATGAAAGCGTGTGACCTTATTAGTGTGGTCGATGCGAGGAAAAATGACACTCGAGCGGGTGATGGGTGATTGGTGCGGTGGCAAGATGAAAAATAACCTATGGAAGAGGGCTAACTTGGCAAGACCGCGACGATGTTCGAGTGAGTTGAGATTAAGACCTGATTTTAATGCGGTTACAGAAGTATCGAATTAGTAGTCGTTGGAAATGAAACGGGCAGCCCGATTCTGGACGGCTTCTATGGCGTCGCAGAGATACTTTTGGGGAGGGTCCCAAATAGGTGATGCATATTCCAGCTTGCTTCGTACAAGAGCCGTGAAGGTTAGGAGCTTAAGATTGAGGGCGCCAACCTGAGGGGGCGTCTAACAAAGCCTAGGGAGCGAGAAGCGTTAGTTATTATGTGGTTGATGTGCTCGTTTCAAGTTAGGTTGGAGGAAAGGCGGATTCCAAGATATTTGTAAGAATCTGCTCGGGTTAATGTGATATCACTTAGAGTGTAGGGGAAGGGAGGAAGACAGGAGACCCGTCTTCGAGAAAACGACAAAATGCGACACTTTGCAATGTTCGGAGGTATTTGCCACTCATTGCACCAACGCCGGATTATGTAAAGTTAGTTGGTCAGAAGGAGAGAGGATTTGCCTGTACACTACACAGTCATCAGCAAAGAGACGAATCGTGGAAGATATGCCTGAAGGAAGGTCATTTATATAGATAAGGAAAAGGACAGGGCCGAGGACTGAACCCTGAGGGACACCAGAAAGCACAGGTACATTTGGGGATAGGTGGTTGTTGCAAGTAACAAATAACGTACGATTAGTCAGAAATTGCGCTATCCAACGGACGACATACAGGTCGAGGTTAAGCAGAGAGAGTTTGAGCGCGGCACCATATCGAAGGCCTTGCGAAAGTCTAAGAAAGCGGCGTCAGTCTGATGATTATTGTCCGCCTGGAGAAAGATGCCGTGAACAAAACTGGCTACTTGAGTTTCACACGAAAAGAGCTTTCGAAATCCGTGCTGCAAGGGATAGAAGAAGCATTTTTCTTCAAGGTACTTAACTACGTTGGAGAAGATTATGTGTTCGAGAATTTCACATACTATAGAAGTGAGTGAAATGGGGCGGTAGTTATTAACGATGTTGCAGCTGCCTGAGTTGTGAATAGGGACAATCTTCGCCGTCTTCCAGTCCTGCGGTAAAGCAGAATCTTGGAGCGACTGAGTAAATATGCAACATAGAATCTTGCTGGAAATAGATCTGGTGTTGTATAGAACTTTCGGGTTAATAGAGTCCGGACCAGCACTTGACGACAGCTTAAGTGACTCAATGATTTTACAAATGTCATGAGTGCTGATATGAATGGGGACCATAAGTGAGGAGGCGATTACTGATAATGGAGTTTGGGTGTACCCGTTATCGGTGTTGAAAACGGATGAAAACAAGGAAGCGAAAGCGTTGGCGCAGTCGTTGCCGGCGGGTGTCAGACTGATAAGGTGGGATTTTGGCAGGGATAAATTTTTCCAAAATTGTTTTGGTTTATTCGTCAAGAGAGACGGAAGGTCGGTGGTAAAGAACTTATGTTTCACTTCCTTGATCGAGCGCCTGTATTTCCGTTCACAGTAGTGAAATTTAGCCCATGATACGTCGTCGCCAAGACGCTTTGCCTTCCTGAATAAACGCTTTTTCTTGGTTAGCAAAATTTTGAGACTTTTCGTGAACCAAGGTTTGTGATCATAAGATTTCACTCTTATCTTTGGAACATGGTACTGGGTAAGGTTATGTTGTCACGAAAGAGGGACCAGTTATCCTCAATGTGGTGAGGCGAGGTGCCATGAAAGGAATTTTCATACAGAGCTTCAAGACCTTCGTTGATGGCTTGGAAGTTAGCTCGAGCATAGTCGTATATGGTTTTATCGTTGAATTTACGAACATTTGAACGACTTGAAGAGATATAGAAGAAAATGGCCTTGTGGTCACTGAGACCATCAGTGACATGCAAAGAAGTGATGTGCTCAGGATGGGATGTTAAAACCAAGTCAAGGGTTGACTCTGTGGCATGAGTTATTCGGGTAGGATGTGGAACGACATGCGATAGATTTGAGTGACCGTGATTAAATGTAAGGCATAAATCCACAAACAGTGTCTCTTGTGAACTCCGGGAAAGATTGCAGTGGAGCAAGTCCCAATTTCTTGACCGTATATGTATCAGGGTATATTGAAGGTATATATTACTGTATATGTATCGGGCAGATTTCAAGTTCCGGAAACATACGGTTTCCGAGCCAAGACAATATAGTTGCGAGCGCAGTTGACATACAGAAGTATATACAGATCCCGTACCGTGAAGACCACCGCCCCAAACGTGGTTGCCACGGTTTCGGTTTTGGCCCATTTGCATGTCAAAATTCAGGGATGGATATTTTAATACACGTACGTGTTTCAAAATTTTTAAACGTGGTGTGGATTTTAAATAGGACTGTCTCCCATATCGGTATTTGGCTTTTGTTCAAGACGTCCTTATTAGAGTTAATTAATGAATTTAATTGATTAGACATCCTTATTAGTCATTATAGTCTTTCTTGGTAAAGATACGCGCCCGTAGAACTCAACTGTGAAAATGACGCAATGAAATGACTGTGAAAACGCAATACAAATATAAACAAAAATAAAAACAAAACGCAATCAATAGGAGGTGGCTGGACAAGGTCAGACAGATATACAGACGAGTCGGAGTTGTACGTGGAGGAAACCAATGAGCATCACATGAATAGGCACAGCAGCCAGTTGGCACAAAGAGCTTTAGAATGCGTACGGGGAATTAGGGCTCAACGGCGAAGGATTGAGGACACACAGCACCTTGATGGCTAAGAGCTTCCAGACTCTGGGAAAGTAACGCGGAGTTCGTGGCTTACTGATTGTGTATCATCGTGTATGATGTGAAAAATGGCAGACAAGTGATAATACAATAAACAGTCTCATAGTATAAAGGACTGTAATGGGCCGCCGTACACGTTGATGCCGTGCGTCTGTAACGTAGCAAATTTCGAAATGAAATAGGATCCTCGATTTTTGCGTTTGATGTCATTAGCGTACCCGGATTCTAAAATGGTGATAAGTATATGCGTATGCAGATCATGTCCCAGAATATTAAAATGTAGCGACACAGGTGACTGACGTTTATTAACAATATCTGATTTATGGCCATAAAATCTTTCACGGATGGTGTTACGTGTTTCGCCTATGTATTGTTTATTGCACAGTTTGCATGTAATGAGATAGCAGACATTGAATGGGTTACAGTGAAGAGACTGCCGAATAGAGAAAACGAAACCATTAACAGTGCTACAGGTGGAGGCACATGTTGCAATAAATAAGCAAGTTTGGCAGCGGTTACTGTTGCAAGGAGCGCAACCGGGACTCTGTTGATTATTGCGGGAGGAAGTGAGTAAGTCGCGTATGTTACGTGATCTCCGAAATGTAATAGCCGGAACATTAGGGAAAATGTCTTTGAGATATTCATCGGCGTGGAGTATGTTTAAATGGCGTTTGAACACAGATCCTACATTACGGAGTGCGCGGTTGTAAGGTGTAATGAAAGTAAACTTATTATGACTTGGTGCGTTATTGGATTCACGAGAAAGCAACCTTTCCCTGTCTAGGGAGGTGGCTCTGGCTAGGGCATTGTCGATGAGTTCGTCTGCATATCTGCGCTCCTTGAAGTCATTACACATGTCCTTTGCATGCTTCAAAAAATCTTATGTATTGGAACATATGCGTTTTAAACGTGTGAGTTGTCCAAATGGAATGTTTCGCTTTTGGATATTAGAGTGATGGCTGTTGAAATGAAGGTACTGCCGTTTGTCAGTCGGCTTCTTATAGAGATCTGTGACGAGTTAACGTGACTCGAGAGAAACAGTGACGTCTAGAAAGCTGATTGAAGTTCGTGAGTAGTTGCACGTGAATTTGATGGAAATGTGCCGTGAGTTAAAATGATCAAAAAATGAGAGTAGAGAGGTTTCGTCAGCTGTCCAGATGGCAAAAATATCACCAATGTATCGCAGGAATACTAATGGTGTCACTGGAAAAGTCTCTAAAGCTCTTTGTTCAAAAAGCCCCATGAAGATGTTTGCGTCATTGGGTGAGACACGGGGACGCATCGCTGCGCCCTGAACTTGGACATAATGTTTGTCATTAAAAACAAAGTTGTTGTAGTGCAAGACTAACTCAAGAAGACAGATACTGGTTTTAGTTTGAAGAAGATCAGACGGAAAGTATTTTTATTTTTGATTCTGCATCGCCGGAAACTTGTACATTGTTTTTCTTCACGTTCTACGATTTCGAGAAACAGAAAGAACAGAATTGCTGGCAATCGTTTTAGATATGAGATGAATCCTTCATCTGTATGTTTCAAATTATTATCCACAGAGGTGACATTTGTTTGTAGTGCACCGTTTCAGGTTTTCCATTACGGAGATATCTCGCTCGCACTAACTCGGAAGTCCATCACGGCAAGGGGGAGCGGGCCCTAACCTAACCTAACCTAACCTAACCTAACCTAACCTGAAGAAGAGCACTGCGGGACATGGAGTTGGAGATTGAGAAGTGCGGCATATACAAAGAGGTCCTCAGAGCAAAAATTCGGGGAAGGGGGCATAGCCACCGTGAAAACACGAGGAGCGGTGGACTGTTCTCCCTGCCCCCACATTCCGCTTTACACCGAAACTAAACAGGAGCAGCTTTCCAAGCTAGGGCTCCGGAACGAACCGACAACAGTAAAAAACGATAAAGAAAAAAAAACAAAGAAAAGAGAGGAAGAAAGCAGCAAAAATGTATATTCGCTCGAACCGCAACGGGACAAAAACCACTGCAAACACGTTTTTCTTGTGCCGGCCATCGGCATTTAGCAGCCTTTCTGCACCCTGATGTGGATTACAGGCCCAAACAATGACAAATGAGCAAGCAAGCATCCTCCCTGCTCACTTTTTGGTGTTTTACGTCGTTTGAAGTGCAAATTGTTGAGCCCACCACTAGCGCCACATTCGCGTTCACCTAAAATTGCTCCTCTGTTGAACTGTCCTTATCTGCTCGCATGACCGCGCCCATGAAATCGGCAATCAGCTGTTCTCGTTTTCTGGAGTGTACAGCAAACTGTTTACAGTTCAAGGTACAGGTACTTAATCCGAGTGGGAAAGCCTCGGCGGTCTTCCTGTGGATTCGTGGGTGCATCAACAAAGATGGGCATATATAGTTTTCGGGATGGTTGTGTGTGCGACAGCTGATATCTTTCCTCTTCGGTGCCTGTGTGCGCCCTGACACATATACAATAATATAAATGTTATACTACTGTGCGCAAGTGACGTATGCTGTAGGTTAGGGGGTCCGTCATGACACAGTGAGAAATAATGCGACGGATCTGGGGGGTGGGGACGGAAAGCACGTGAGCTCGGTTCCCGAGTGTTTGTGCGCTGAACTGAACTTCTATGTTTTAAGAACAATTTCAATGTATTGCAGTTGTAGCGAGATAGTTTCCTTGGGTTTGTCGCATGTTGCGTTCACTTCATCTACTTTTTCTTTTCGCCAAGTGGTGTAACCCCCGCTTTGACTATTGCGGCCTCCCTAATGTTCATGTGTCAGTTTTGGAATTGTTACATGTGACACATTGTAGTGTAGTGTAGCTAGCTTCACTGTTTGACTGATAATTTGCACGGTTACTTCTTTAATATTATTTAAATAACTTTCATCTGATACTGTACCATTAAATAGGATAGTAATCCATTATGTTTTAGAATTATTTTTCCTTTGCAATGTTCTCACACTAGTCTTGGGGACAAGTTGTCTCTCATTAAATTCCTTTTGAGTTGTATATCACACTGCTTACAGCATAATGTGAAAATGAGAAAATGTATGCTTCGCATGTTCTCAGCATCCTCTACAGCAACTGCTCTTGGGCTTAAAATTCAGAAACTACACACGGGAAAAAATTTACAAATACGGAACAGACGACACAGAAAAACGGACACGACAAAATGATTTGGACTGTGTTATGCTGTAATTTTTTTTTGTGTGTGTTTCTCTGTTTCTGCATTTTTGTGAAGATGTGCCATGTTGCCGGCACCCTTGCCCGCTTGTCACAAAAACAGCCTCAGGCATAAAAATGCAGACAAAAAGGTAGAGAACTCCAACTTAACATAACAAGAGAGAACAAAGATGGGGACACAGGAAGCTTCTAGAGTCTTGGCACATACGCAGTGACCCCCTCGGTTTGTAACAAAAACCGTGGCCCCTCCCCGAACAATACTCCCATCTCCTTAAATAATGACCGGTTGTGCAATCGCTCATTCAGTTTGGCACTGATGATGTCCGTCGCATGACGAACGAAAGGTCTGAGTAAACCTTGTTATTTTGTTATGTTAAGTCGGAGTTCTCTACTTTTTTGTCTAGTTACGTCGTCTCCCGGCTTTTGGAGTATTTTTGCATAAAGATGCAGGTTGTGAGAGGCACATAAACACTGCTTACATTGCTAACCTGTCTATCACAAGACATGTGAAAGGATTGCCAAATTAAAATTCAACAATACAAAAATGATTCTGAAATACATAATTCCAATAGGAGGGAGAGTAAACATTGGAATAACAGGTAAAGGTAAAACACTCAAGTGTTGGCATTCTTCTGATGCGTATGATATACTGCTCTATTTAACCCATGACATATATGTTGTCAAACATTAACTTCTTGCATTCAACATCAAGATGCTATACCTATTCCATCTAAGCGACTCGTCTTTACACGGACACGTGGCACACCATTTTGGCACAAAGGTTTGATATCTCTGCTTGTTGGACATATCAAGCAAATACTGTGCCAAAATTGTGTTACCTACATGACATGCTGCATCTACTGAGATATGTTACGGGAGAAATACTCCTAAAGCGATTAAAGGAAGTGCATACGAGTACATATGCTTTGCAAAGTTGTTCCAAAGTTCCAAGTAGCTGTTACAAAGCATGTTTGTGTTGAATTGGCAAAGCAAAGCATTAGTAATCTCATAACGAAGTGATGAAAGAAACTAGTGAGAAATGCAAAGCCGCAAGCACTGTTGCATGGCCATGTTCACAATGGGCAATGACGCTTTTCACTTTGCGTACCGCGGACTGACTATGCTCAATGAGTGGTTTGCAGTGTTTATGATTGATGTAGGCCATGGCAACTACCGATGAACTTTGCAGATTGTGCAATGATATCTTTTGTGAACAAGACAAACCTCAATATATTCCCATGTGATTTTGATCCTACAATTAACTGAGTTGAGGGTTTCAGGTATTTAGGTGTGCACCTCTCTTCTGATATTTAGTGGAAATCACACAGTAGTTACGCATTCTCTAAGCCTCTTAAAAAATTGTCTTCTTGAAGTGGACACGAAAAGTACCTTTCGCAGACAGTACACTGCTGGCATACAAAACCCTTGTACAAAGTGCCTTGGAAACGGTACAAATGACATCATAAAAACAACTGTTCATCATAAAAACAAATGACATCATACTGTTCAACGGAGCCATCAATTTGGTACAGTTGAGCTACGCTCAAAGCTAGGGGGGACGAGTTCGCGTCTAAAAGGCACGGTCTTGAGGGGATTACGGTGGTCTCTGAAAGATCACGCGACTTTTGGTCCTACTTTTCTTTCAAGAGGAGGCAGCGAACAAGTCCCCATTCGTGGAACCCAGCCCTCCCCTTCGGATTTGTTTCGGTATCAGTCTGTCTACCAACGTCATGATGACATTTATATTCGTTGAGTTTCTTATGTGATGTCCGGGACATGTATGTAGGTAGGTATGCCAAGAATTTTTTTTATTATTAACCTTTTTTGTAGTTTGAATCCGTTGAAAAACCATTGTACAGCACCAGAACACAAAGGCTACATAATGACCCAGTTTCACCAACCTTTTCAGCATCTGAACTAAGATGAACGGTCATTAAACTGCTTCACTAAAGGAGTTATTATTACTGAAATATTCACCACATCACCGATGAAAAAAAAGAACTGTGTGTTAAGTTCAAGAATTGGCAACCCTTGATATTGGTTCAGTTAACCAGAGTTGGTGAAACCGGGCCTACGGAAGTCACCGAAACATTCATCACATCACAAACCAAAGCTGGTAAAAAGAATTGAGTGCTAGCATGAAGTTTTGGCAATTGTGAGTAGCATTTTTACTGCTGCCTATGTAGCTGCAGCATAATTACAAGTAATTCAGAAAAAGCAGTACAAAAGTTGAGGGTGCTCTACTCTATCTTCCTCTGCATGGTACTAAAAACTGTGATGATTCCAAGTGCTCATCGTATTGGCCCAGATTCTGTAGCAGATTTATCAGCCATTTGTGTTCCTATTTGTGGTACTGTGGCAAACTAGCCACTCCACCCACATACCAGCATCCCTAGGTTACACAGAACATGTAGTTATAAGAGTGGTTTAAACCACCTCGCAGAAGTTGCAGATGCTGTTCAGTAACTGTAAGAGTCTACCAAAGTCCGGGTAGGAACATGTTTATTCTGTCATGGCTAGGCCACGACTGCACGGTCAGCTGTTCTATCAGCTGGGGCACAGCTGATGAGCATGGCGCGTGCTCTTTGTCGATGCGTCATCCACTACATTCCTCCCCTCAAGACGGAACGTAGCGGGACGGCTGTCTCCGGTCTCCTCTGGGATAGCGTGCCGGTGGTGGTCTGGGAGGGTCGCCGTGCTCTTGTGTAGGTGGGGCTGGTGCCAATGACGTCTCTGACTCCGGCCAGGGAAGGGTCTGTGACGGTTCGGAGCTATCGGCTGTCAGGCGAGCCTTCAAGTGGTTGGCATGAACTCTGCGTTGCCGGCCACTAGCGAATTGGACCTCGTAGATGACCGTGCCCACTTTACCGGTTATGAATCCCTTAACCCAGTGTCGCCTGTCCATCGGATCAGCAGCCCAAACTGGTTGGCCAACCTAAAAAAAAGTCTGTCCTGCGCACTCCGGTCGTAATTCCGTTTCTGCCTGGTCGCAGCATGCAGGCGGTGTGTGTCTAAGGCGGGTCGCAAGAGGTCAATACCCGTTCTGATTTGCCTTCCCATGTGGAGCATAGATGGAGATTTTGCTGTCGTTGCATGTGTAGTGACGCGGTACTGCGTCAGGAACTTCTGAATTCCGTCCTTGGTTGTTCCTCCCCTCCGCAAGGCGGACTTAAATGTACGGACGAAGTTTTCTGCTTGTCCGTTTGACTTTGAGTGGTAAGGCGGTGTAAGAACGTGTTGAATGCCATGCTGTGTTACAAAATCCTTGAAGGTCTGGCTGGTGAATTGTGGTCCATTGTCTGTAACCAGCTGCTCAGGAAACCCTTGGCGGACGAAGATGTCTTGCAGCGATGTCGTGGTGGCGGAGGCAGAAGTTGTCGGCATGTACGCCACCTCAGGCCATTTGCTGTAGGCGTCGATAGTGATGAGGAAATGCTGATGTTTGAATTCAGCGAAGTCACAATGAACGCGAACCCATGGTCCAGCTGGAGGCTCCCATTGGTGGAGAGGAACAGGCCACTTTTGTTCACTGAACTCTGCACATTCTTCACAAGTACGGCATAAGGTCTCAATGTCCTTGTCTATCTTCGGCCACCACACGTAAGACCGGGCAAGCATCTTCATCTTCGTCTGGCCGGTGTGACCGGAATGCAAGACATCTAGGACCTTAGACCTGAACTTCTTCGGAGTCGCCGTTCGCATCCCCCAGACGATACAGTCGCTAAGCACTGTGAGCTCAGTTTGTCGGGCAGCAAACGGTTCAGCATCCGGAGGTACATGAGAAGGCCATCCTTCCAGAATGTACCGGTATAGGCGTGAAAAGAGAGGATCGCTAGCTGTTTCCTTGGCAATGTCATCAGCAGAGATAGGGAAACTGATATCGGCAAGATGAGACGGCGGAACATCAACGTGGTTGACTTCCTCCTGGATCAACTTGTCGAATAGCGGATCCGGCCCTACTGCTATGCGTGACAAGCCGTCAGCATTTCCAATGTCTGTCGTTGGCTTGTAGATAATGTCGTATGAGTAACTCATTAGGATGAGGGCCCACCTCTGTAAACGATTGGCGGTCGTTACCGGTATCCCCTTGTACGGACCAAAGATGGTTGTCAAAGGCTTGTGGTCCGTGTACAGAGTGAACCTTCGTCCCCACAAGTACTCATGGAACTTCTTGACGCCGAAGATGATGGCAAGCGCTTCTCGCTCAATTTGAGCGTACTTTTTCTCGGCAGAGGTGAGCGTTTTGGAAGCGCGGGCGATGGGACGCTCCTTGCCATCAATCCTATGAAAGATGACTGCCCCCAATCCTTCGGATGATGCGTCAGTAGCAAGAAACAGTGGTTTTGCTGGATCGTAGTGCGCTAAGGACTCGGGCGCTGATAATTTGAGCTTCACCGTCTCAAAAGCTTCGACGCATTCGGAAGACCAGCACCAGCGAGACTCTTTACGGAGCAACTCGTGAAATGGTGAGCAGATGTCTGCCAATCCAGGTATGTACCGGTTATAGTGCTGAATCATGCCCAATAGCGCTCGTAGTTCCGAAACGTTACGTGGTTCGGGCATATTCAGTATAGCTGAAATCTTCTTGGGCGATGGTCGAAAACCTTCCTTTGAAACGATTTGGCCCAGGTACTCGACTTCTTGCTTGAAGAAGGCGCATTTTTCTTTCTTTAGAGTGAAACCAAAATCACTGAGACACTGGAAAACCTTCGCTAGGTTGGAAAGATGGTGCTCTAACGTAGTTCCAGTGACGATGATGTCATCCAAGTAACATGCTACATAGTCCAGACCAGCAGTAACTTGCTCCATCGTTCTCTGGAATATGGCAGGTGCGGAAGCTATGCCAAAAGGCATTCGATGAAATTGAAAAAGTCCTTTGTGGGTGTTGACGACTAATACCTTTGCATCGTCGTCTTGCTCCATCTGAAGGTATCTTCTGATAGGTCGAGCTTCGAGAAGATGACCCCTCCATTCAGCTTAGCAAACAACTCTTCTGGACGCGGAAGAGGGTACTGTGCAATGTCTAGCTGCGGATTTACCGTCACGCTGAAGTCACCGCATACGCGAACTGCGCCGTTTGGCTTGGGGACAACTACGATGGGCGTAGTCCAAGAGGACGTTTCAATCGGGGATAGCACTCCATTAGCCACCTGTCGCTCTAGATCGCGTTCTACAGCCGTACGGATAGAGAATGGTATTGGCCGTGCTTTGAAGAACTTGGGCTGGCTGTCAGGTTTGAGCTCAAGGTGAACTTTCGTTTTTGTATATCTTCCCAGACCGTCTCGGAATACAGCTGGGTACTTCGTCACCAGTTCTTGGAGGCTACTTCCCAAGACCGGGGAACTTTCCGTGACGCAAACGAACAGCTTGTTCAAGTCGAGCCGAAGAGCGGATATCCAAGTTCTGCCCAAGATGTTGATCGCATTAGCTTCAGTGAAAATTGCTTCCAACTTAAAACTGTGTTCCTTCCAGCAGACATTCAGTTGTGCTCTTCCAAGGACGTTGAACGGTTTTTGATTGAAGCACTGCAGGCGGTGCTGCACTGGCAGAAGTTCTGGCATACCTAGCATTTCCCAAGTCGCTTTGTTCAACAGCGTTGCTTTGGACCCTGTATCGACCTGATGAGAAACCTTGTAGCCCGATATCCGGCATGTAATGAATCTTCCGTCATTCTCGTCCACGGAGAAGACATTAGAGATCGTGACAGATTGGACTTTTCTCGCTGAAGCAGATTTGTTCCTTGGCTTCTGCGATGTACGCCCTCTTTGCTGGCACATACTGGCGATGTGCCCTCGCTTGCCACATTCGTGACACGACTCATTGCGGAACCGACAGTTACCAGCGTCATGGTTGTGGTTCCCACAACGAAAGCACTTAACTGTATTCTGTTTTGGTGGTAGAAAAACCTCTCCAACGTTTCCGGCGAATGAGGTGTCCAGGTCACGAGATCCAGCTTCACCTGCTAGGCTGCTTTCGGCAAGTCGTAGTGCTATGTCAACGGTAAGGTTTTTCTCCAGTACCAGCTTCGCCCGAATGCGCTGATCTCGAAGACCGACTATGAAAGCTGTCAGCAGGGAACACTAGCGGATGTCAGTCTCAGTCTCGTATTCACAAGCTACTACAATTGCACGAAGGCGATTGAGGAAATCCTTTACGGGTTCGTTCTCTTCCTGTCGACACGAAAAAAGCTTGGCCCTTTCAAACTCCTTGAATCTCTTCGGAGCAAAATGCTCATCCAGCGCCGTCACTAAATCCTTAAATCGGACGTCCATTACGGACGTCCGATTTAAGGATTTAGTTCCTCAGTTGAAGAAGGTGATACAGGCGCTTGAAAACCGCAGCATCCAGAGAAGAAATCAAAAGACTCCGTTCGTCGGTTTCCGATGTGACGCGAACTACTTGCAGGGCTGCTCTGAATCGGATGCAGTAAAATTTCCACTCATCCTTCTCGGAATCAAAGACTCCCGGCCTCTCAAAACGAAGAGCAGCAGTACCAGTGAAACGGCCCTCCACCTGGTCTCCTGTAGCTCCACCGGTAGCCATGCTCCAAGGTCGTCGACAGAAGGTTGTTGCTCGCTCGTCGCCAAATTGTAAGAGTCTACCAAAGTCCGGGTAGGAACATGTTTATTCTGTCATGGCTAGGCCACGACTGCACGGTCAGCTGTTCTATCAGCTGGGGCACAGCTGATGCGCATGGCGCGTGCTCTTTGTCGATACGTCATCCACTACAGTAACGTTTATAAGAAATGGAGTTAATCGTTCCGACATCAACATTATTTTGAGATGGACAGGGAGTTTCATTGACATGGGCGATACTCTACCCCATAGCTGCTGCTGGTGTGAGGAAGGAAATAATGTCCCATGAAGTCCAAAATTTTCACAAGAGCTTTGAGGGCAGGCACTCGTGGGCTCGATTTAGGCATAGGCCAACCAATTTTATGGAGAGAGGCAGGAGACCAGAGTAGTAAAGGGACTGTCGCAATCGGAACCAAGGTTACGAATCCAATACCAATGTGTTCGGTACACTACCACGAGCTATTTGCCAAATTTTCTCCTTCCAAAACCGCCCGGGTGACGAGAAATCCAATTTAAAAGATCCGGTTTCGTTTTCATCCTCGAAAGCGCCAGCGCCAACAACATCGCGTGACGACGCGGTGAAGGACGCTGTCGTCTGCCGCCAAGTCTGGGGCTGCTTTGCTTTTTCCTGCACGTCGCCCGTATTCACATGTGACACTTTCTAGTGACGCGGATACTCTTTGTGAATTGGGAGAATCTCTACGCTTGCATCCTTCGCGTGAGATGTCGTTTGGAAACCGACGCAGCGTTCCTGACTCCAGGAAAACTTCCTTCGAAAACCTCGATGTTTGGTTTCGCACGCCTATAGGTTACAGCTACAGCCAGACCCCAGACGAAGCGAAAGTTGGAAGCAGCTACATCACTAGCGGGTATCCAGATGAAGCAAGGAGTGTTCATGCTGTCCGTGGATGCTCCTCGCATTTGACCAATAATGTGTACCTGGATGAGAACATCATGCAAGTGCAACTTGGATTGACACAAAAAAGAAAAGAGCTGAAACTTGACGCCGTTCCGACAGTGTTCCACGAACAAAGGGAGCCAGCAACTTCGACAGTAAGTCACAATGTCTATGTAGTTTCCCAATCGGATCTGTCATTCTTGCGCGCGGGTAACTTAGCAGCAAAAGACGAAATCGGTACAACATAACGTATCCCCTAACCTATGATTAATAATTAGATAAATAAAATACAATAAACAAGTAAAAGAACATGATGTCATTTATATGAACGTGATTGGCTTTTCTCGTTGTCGCACGCGTTATCATGAAACTTTCCCTGTTACTGAACCTGTGATTTTGGTCTCCTTTTGTCGAAGGTGGCAGACATGATTGGTTTTCATGTGCATTACAGCTGCAGGCAGCTCGACAGGGTCAAGCGCAAGTGGTAGGTATATTACTTAAATAATGTGTTTACACAGAACAATTCGCAAGCTATGAACCCCGATCACTAAAAGGAGGAACTGACGCTATTTGTGTGCTGGTGTTAGAAACAGGCACTATACAGGGTGTCCCAGAAAACGTGTCATTGAATTTTAATAAAAAAACTACACCACCTAGAGTCATGCGGTCAATGGCATTTGTTCTTACTGAGTTTTTGCCACCTCCTCATATGAATGTCGTGTAACGCAAGTTTAATTATGTAAATTTTTGCGAGCTTAAGTCGGAAATTTGCCTAGTAAAGGTCACTTTTTTACCCCACCAATGTGAAGAGCATGTCTAATTTAGTCAAATTAATGAGAATTGACAGGGATATTCAGAAGCTATCCCATCGGAAAAAAATAGCCGGACATCATGCTCTACGGAGGTCGCACAGAATAGCGCGCGATGAATTTTTCAGCGCGATCTTTGTCAGTCCGACGAAAGGAGGTTGGAAACCCAGCCCTCCCCGACGTCGCAGAGGGAGATAAAACAGGCACGGCTTATCACGTCCGACTTTCGCTGGGATAAAGCTTTCCCTCTCCCAGTTTAGGAACTGTTACTTTTTTCTACTATCACTCTGTGGGCTGGCTTCGGAACCTCCTTTCGTCGCACTGACAGCGATTGCGCTCAAAAAGTCATCGCGCGCTATGGTCCGGTGCTCCGAAAAGCATGATATTCGGCTATTTTTCCCGATGGGATAGCTCGTGAATATCACTGTGAATTATCATGAATTTGAGTGAATTCGGCACGCTCTTCATATTGGTGGGGTAAAAAAGTGACCTTTACTTGGCAAATTTCCGAGTTCAGTTCGCAAATATTTACATAATTAAACTTGGAGTACATGACATTCCCATTAGGAGGTGGCAAAAACCTAATAAGAACAAATGCTGTTGACCGCATGATTCTAGGTGGCATAGTTTTTTTATTATAATTCAATGACACGTTTTCTGGGACACCCTGTATACAAGTAGTACCTCTGTCCATAACATAAGCGCCATAAACCACTTCCCAGTTTCCTTTTATCTCGCTGTTTGTGAACTGTTTGTGTGCTGTAGGGCGGTGGTTTTTGCGGTTGTCGTAGCCAACTTGAGGTGCACTTTTGACGTTCTGCGTTATAGAAGGACCAGGTGCTGCTGATCCAAGTCCCATCCATCCATGAAACGGCATCAAACAATGTACGTGTTGCACGACAATTTTGCTGAGAGACCTGTTTTTACACTAAGTCCTTTACTACGCCTCTGACAAATTAGGATCTTCCAGAACAGTGCTTTCTTCATCCATGTTCAAGAAGTAAAGAGAATGACTTCATGGCTTCTACTGACATCTCACAGCTACATGCCAAGACAAAATAACTTGAAAGAAGGAAACGAAAAACAAAGAAGAAGAAAAAGGTCCTTTTCAGGTCCACCCAAATGTTTGTGCAGAGGCTGACAACAGCAACTTTATTGTGAGATGATGAATGATGCTGATGCAGCGTTGAGATTAAGCCCTTGTTTCCTTTTTTGCAATGCTATACATTACTGCTGGTTAAATGTAAAATGATGCACCTACCTCCAGACATTAAAGGGGCTAGCCAATTCAACAGAAAAGCTGCATGTTCTACGAGCCACTGTCACATAAGCATTGGTCAAATTTGCTGTCCTGTGAGCTTTGATAGGATATGCCGTAGATAGTAAGAGGCCTCTTACCGTAAAAGGGAGGTGCATTATTCGAGTTGTGGGGTCTGAGCCATGACGGTCTTTCAAGATGCACTCACCCTTCCAAAATTTCGCACCTGATTGTGCGGAGAGATCGATCGAGATCCCCCACAACACCCCGTCTTTTTTTCCTGTGCACCACTGTTATAATGTAACCGGAGACCCCCCCCCCCCTTTTTTTTTTTTGCAACACCCCTCTATGCTTGAGGTTCTCGGTGAACTACTGATTGTGCGTTTGGAAAAGGTATGAAGGTGGAACTCGTCTACCCCATGTTAATTACCCGAAGTTCATGAAACCGTCCAGAAATGCAAGGAACACACAATGCTAGATTTTCATTGCAATTGAAGTACTTACGAAGCTGTTTGTCCCCGCTTCAGATCCCGAGGTACATTGCCAGTGTGGTGCACACTGATAACTGTCTGTGCATAGCAAATAATAAATATCTGTGCATGAAGAGTTGGATGTGGACTTGTGCAATGGCTCTTGAATGGTCAACACTTAGTCAACACAAATATTTATTCACATTTGCGTAGCTTATTGCCTGTCATTATAATAATTATTATAATACATAGACAAGAGGTAATGCTCTGCCGAAGATCTCTGAAGTTACAGTCTTGAAAGCTGTTTTCAAAACAGTGGTGCTAAAAAAAATGGATCAATGACAGGTGTCAAAATTTGTTTTGCTGTATCAAGGCAGTACAATCTTCCGTGGGAATGACAAATTGTGGACATTCTCAGACAGATGTATCACTTACTATGATAACGAGGTGTAACTGTACCATTAGTGAGTTATGAAACATTACCTGAAATTATTTGACGGGTTATATCCCTCACATGCTATGCCAACGATAAGAAGCATTACACTACCATTAAAAGTATAACTGTCATTTATGGCCAGGTAGTTTATTGCTCCTGCATATTTCTTTGCGCTTCTCGGGATTACTGTGGTAACACAGATTCTGTTTCTCACTTCTCAATTGGAAACTACACAAGTCTGTTGTGGTGTAGGTGTGAACAGGAAATGAGGCACACTAAAGATGATAGCCCTGATAGGACCGGGATGGAAAAACGTTGGCGGGTCACGCGGACGATACACCCAGGTATCTGTCGTCTTGTTTCTCGGTCCAAGGAATCTACAAACTCAGCTTGTAAACACACAATAAGCAGTGAACCTGACGTAGCTGTAAAAAGAAAGGACACTTTCCTAAACACGTAGAACAGTAATTTCCTGACAATCATTCTAATTCTAACCAGGCCCTTGAGTTGCACAGTTGGTTAGAGCCTTCGTAACTTTCATGGGGCATTCGTCGTGTGTGCAAACAACGACGACAACTACGAAAATAAGGATGGCTCAACGTGCCTATCTATCGTGGGTACAATAGGCGAAGACTGTGATCGTGCTGCAATACTGCGGTGGATACACCACCAGAAGTTCTGGCCGAAGACAGAGAACTGGGAAGAAAGTGTGATGCGTGCTTACACTGTACTTCGCCGTCATTGCACAACTCTGCCACTTCACCAGCACTGCAGCATATAGCTACTCATCGGGTTCCTGGGAAGCACAGACGCCACACAAACACTTGGATTGTTTTTTGCGTCGTAGTGAATCTCACGGGATCAAGTATTGAGCACTCCGATCACGAACGTACCTAAAGCAGTGGTCCTGAGGCTCGTTCTGTTGCGCTAACGCAGCTGCGGCACGTACATCACCAGTGACTTGCAGAGGAAGCGGATCCGTCGAATATAGGCCGTCATCAAACATGTATATTCGTCACGGGAGCTATTAGTAAAGGCAATCCGCGTTCCGAGTCCGCCATCTCCGTATGTGCCTTCGCCTTCGTCTCCCTGACCTTGCACATGCAAGCTGCATGCCGCGGGGACTCCTCTGGCTCGCCGCGTTCTTATTGGTCAGATTCCTTGTGACGTTGCTAAAGGTTCTCAGCAGGAAGTTCCGCTTGACGCCCACATCCGTCGTCTGCTGTAGCGCCGCTTACACACGAATTATGCAAAAAGTATTCCGTCGATCGGGATGGGACTTTCGGAGTAATGGTCAGTCAACGACGGGTGATCTCATTTCACTGTGGTTTCGGAATCGATCTGTGGTCGATGCGACTGTCTCTTTAAGGGATCCGAAAATGGCAGCTTGGAAAGCTTGATAGTGTGGACAGTGACGAAGAATATGCTTTGGGTCTTCTACAGCACAGCAGTGACAGCATCTGAGCCAGTCAACTTGCCTCAGGCGGTAATGCCACTGAGCTGTAAGTCCCCCATTGAGTCACAGTGCACCATCTTGGCGAGAAGTGTTTTCTGGCATGCAGAAACCAAGCTCTGGGTCAAAATTTCTTAGTATAGTAGGGAAGAAAATGTCAGTTTTCCATTCACAGGAAGACAATTTGTACAATCCATTGATCTGTTGGTCAACGAGACCTGCTTTCTACAAGACCAGTAACAGTCCTTTGCTACCTTTCACTGTGATCTAATTAAACACCTCCCTCCTATGACGGTGTCCCCGGCACAGCTTTACCTTGCTGAACGACTTTTATCAAACATAACATTAGCGGTTCTTCGTAGGCTGAGGCCGAGGAAAGCAAGAGACGTTTACATGATGTTTACGTGATTACCGTCGTAACAAATGGTTGACACAGCAGTTTTGCGGTACACTTTATATGTTGCTCATCCTGAACGTTTTTCACTGCCCGATTTCCTGTCCAAAACAGCTACGACTGCATGAATGTCACTTAACCTATGAATTCCTTCATGAGTTGCACACGTGTTAGCACACCAAGTCGTTACACGTCTGAAAAACACCTGACGAAATCGACAGAAGAAACAGATGCTTTATTAGAGCTTGCAATGATTGTCCTTTTTATGCAGCACATCCGCAACACCATACGAACCATACAGCTCCGTCGTTACTCCATTTTCTCAGATAGCCTCGTTCCCAATGGTAGGCGAACCGCTGAAGCGTTGTTTTCCTAGTATTCATACGCGTAGTTATTTACGCCTATAACTCGATTAAATTAATGAATAATTGAGAGATACATGCTGAATGCGACACAGAATTGAATAAAGACTCGTTATTCTGGAGTGTGACCCTCTTGAACACTGATTTTCTCACGTGAAACCGTGCTTAACACGGACTGCATAGACCCAATGTGATTTATTTTGACAGCGTGGATTTCAAAGGGTTTGAGTTTGAAGAGTGGGTTTCTTAGCGTGGATTTATTAAGTTTTATTATTCTGAGTGGGTAACAGGGTACACCCAAATTGATTGTACTGCGCATGCGCCAGCATTGATGTCACGTGTCGTTCTTTGCTGCCACCACCTTGCCGGCAGCTCGCTTCGCGTGCGCATTGCTCGAGGATGCCGTGGTGAAGCAAATTTGTTGAATATTCCGTTCAAGTTCACTAGACACCCGTCTATGTTTCATGTCCGTCGATGAGGGAATGTTTCACGCCTGCGAGTTGCATGGTCCGTTGAAAGGATGATGGCGTCTGCCCAAAACTGTTCCGTGGGCCGCTTTGTTACTAATGATATGCATCAAGCGCAAGTCCACTTTATCTAAGCCGTACTCTCTCGGCCCAGGCAACATCAGCACCAGATAAATGTACACAACTTTAGAATGAATTATGGTCTCTGACCAGAACCTGGTAAATATCTTTGCTTGTATCGATAACGAACCTACATGGTGCCTCTAAGTTACACTTGAAACGTTTCATCTCTGCTGAGCCGCCAACTACTCTAAACGAGGAGCCGAAAAGCGGTTTCGCTTTCAACCCTCAAATCGTCCGATCTGTGTAAAAGTCTAGCTATAATGCATTGGGTTTCCTTAGTGTATGACGTGAAACGCAGGGGCGACGTTTATTGGGGGAAAGTCCACACCGGAAGTTCGGGTGCTTTCCTCAACTTCCGTATTAGTAGTATACATTGGGTGAGATTCACACACATTGCCACCAGGTTAGCGACACCGTCGCGTCTGGGCCGACTTCACTTGCGTATTTTTTCCCGCGCCCGGCGGGCGGCGCGAGGGTGGAGGGTTGTCCTTGCGCTTACCGGTGGGCGGCGCGCGGCGGGAGGGTTGCGTGCGCGCTTACCCTCTCACATTTTCAAGCCAGGGCCGACTTCTTTCGCCATTTTTGCATCTGTGCCGACTTCAATACTTCCCAATACAACTGGTGTGCACTAGGCGGTTTACATACAAGCATAGATATGCACTGCCGGGTGGTTATTTGAAATGGCGAGAGACAGGGAGGTTGGACTTTTTTTGTAATGTGACACCGGTGACACGTATTACGTGAGCTTCTGACGCCATCCGCTCAAACGTTTCCTGCCTGCGTACTGCTGATGAGGCCCAAGCCCAGCGAACCACCGAAGTCCTAAGGACATCCTGGCATGATCCTGAGGTCCTGGTCCCTCATGGATGTCCTAAAAATGTCTTGAAATGACTTTGTCATGGAAGATATCTTTAAAAATATCCGAATTTTATCCAGTGGGATGTCCGAGCAGTATGTCACTGGGACTTCCTAACAACATCCTACCTGGATGTCAAATTTAAATTGAAATGCATGCATATTTTTGTGCTGAAACCATTGCAGCTTCATAGTACATAACACAGTTTTGAACAGTATGTTGGAAAGGCAGGTGCATGGTGATTTTGAGCATCGAACAAAAAAGTATGAAATCATTATTTAAGCACACATGGGTGATAACACATCAAACAACCAGTATTTCACGAAACATGTTCCTCATATCATTGTTCATATCACCTGTTCACGAAACCAACATTGCAATGCATGGCCCAAGCTTACCTGAACTGAATGAGAGCGAATTACTTTTGGAATGTAGAAACACACATATTTCATGCTTCACTACACAAAAGTCTCGTACCCTGATAAAGTGCACCTATATAGGTCAAGTGACCAAATGTCCCTATTTACCTGGTAACACCCCCAGATTTTTGTCCATTGTTTCTGTGTCCGAAGTTTGCAATGATCTGCTTGTTGATCGAACAAAAATACAGGGCCTTTATTTTTGATCCTTTACAGCATTTTCTAAAAGGCTATGAGAGCATCACAGATGCCGTTTTTCCAATTGAGTTATACGGCCATGCGGACATCATCTGGAAGAGAGTATGTCAGTACAAGATGAGTAAATACCTAAAATCCATTAATTAACTCTTTAATGAGGGAATTTTGGACAAAAGCGAGATAGCAGAATAGGAGCCAATCCTCGTTCAAGGCCATTCTATATTTTAAAAATACAGAAAAGAGCGCGTGCCGTGAAATATTCATCGCTAGACTTTGGTATGCAAATGATAAAAAAAAAAAGAACCGCGCCTCAGAGCGCATCATCTACGCCGACGAAGGCTTATCAGGGCCGGAAAGCGGTTTATCTGGCCAGCATATCGGCCAACTCCAATCATCTCCATCGCTCGAAATCACGTGGCCCCTGACATGAAATGAGCGCTGTGCTCCCTGCGTTGGATGGATATTTTAACGCACGTGCGTGTTTCAGGATTTGCTAGACGCGGAATGGCTTTTAACAAGCATAGTCTCTCATTCTGCTTTCGCGCTTTTGCCCAGAATCTCCTAATTAAAAAGTTAATTAATGAATTTTATGTAATTAGTCAACTTGTAGTTTCATTCTTCCAGAGGATGTCCACCTGGTCCTATAATTCGATTGCAAAAATGACATCTGTGCTGCCCTCATAGCTTTTTTTATAAAAATTCTCCAAAGCATCAAAATAAACACCCTGTAAAGTACTTGGGCTTGTTGGAAATGGAATCACGCTAAAACTTTGGTAATCAATCTCATGAAGCTTGTCTTCCTCCAGCTCGGGCGTGATTACTTAGTATATGGGCTGTAGTTCCACAATCCGTGATAGCAATTAATAATGTTGAAATGCCGTGCACTGAGTTGAGGGAAGTATTTTGACTGTGAAACTACCCGCCTGCCAATTGCTGCAAAGTAGTGCAACCATGAAACGGTGGGCCAGCACAAACCCCGCTTACTAAAATCATTGCTTACTACTACTGCTTTGAATTCAGAGAGTTCTGGTGATGTCACACATATGTGTCCGATGCTGTACATGGCGCTACAGCCCTGCCAGGTCGCACAAAGACGGTGAAAACATATTGAAAGACGCACAGTAAAAATATATGAAGCAACCTTAAAGATCACAATGGTGGTTAGAGTGGGTGATGTCCCCCAGGTGAAAATCTGAACTGGAATCTGAAGTGGTTCCATTTGTATGCCAAAGTGGTTTGAAGTGGAATAAACCGTCTCTGGTTCAGAGTGAAGTGCTTTAACTTGATTGTCAAGTGGTTTCCAACTGTTTGTTGGGTCAATATACCAGAAACATTCGCGCAGAGTACCAAAATCGAACTTTGCACAATTTTCACTTGAGTTTGAAACCGAAACTTTAATGGCCTCCTCGTCGACACGAGGAGCAAGACCGAACGCCATCTGCATCAGTACGTGTTTTGAAATGTCGTTGCGGTTGGTCGTCGGGTCGCAGTTTTCGTTCTTCAACTCTTCAAAACGGGCAAAAACGTGAATATTTAGAATCTCTGTCGTCAGGTACTGCATTATGTACAACTGCTTGTGTTACAACTTCTGCACCAGCTCAATCGGAAGAACTACAAGCGATGCAGGACTGCAATTACGCTGGTAAGTAGTAGTGATTCGATATTTGTGTACATTTATCTCTATGTGTGGTTCTAGTCCCCGTTATTACTATTGTTTAAAATATCGTAAGTGCAGGCTACCTGTTGGGTAAACTCTATGCCCTCCTGCTCAGTCTTCTCTCCCATGGGGTTACTATTATTTATCTGAACTTTGTGTAGCATGGTAGTGCTTGAATTGGCTTTGTTATGAATTGTCTTGTAGCTGGCAGTTTGTCATACAAATGGAGGAGACTTGCACGATGCTTATGAATCATGCAGAACAAGGGCCAGCGACTGAAGTGAGGTATGTGGCATATGATTGTTGCAGGAAAACATTTACGTGTACTTTTGCGAAATGTTTTTCTACAGGTTTTCTCACTGAAATTGAATTCCCAGTTTATCGCTTCAACATGCACCACGTTTATGTAATTTTGTCCTCGGATGAGGCAAGAATGGATCCAGCCGGGTGTACCCTGTTACCCACTCTTAATAATAAAACTTTTGAAATCCACGCTAAGAAATCCACCCTTCAAATTCCAATCCTTTCAAATTCAAGCTGTCAAAATAAATCACAATGGGTCTATGCAGTCCAGTGTTAAGCATGGTTTTACGTGAGAAAATCAGTATTTAAGAAGGTCACACTCCAGAATAACGAGTCTTTATGCAATTCTGTGTCGTATTCAGCATGTATCTCTCAGTTATTCATTAATTTAATTAAGTTAGAGGCGTAAATAACTACGCGTAAGAATACTAGGAAAACAAAGCTTCAGAGGTTCGGCCGTTCGGCTACCATTGGGGACGAGGCTATTAGAGAAAATGGAGTAACGACGGAGCTGTATGGTGTTGCGCGATGTGCTGCATAAAAAGGATAATCACTGCAAGCTTTAATAAAGCATATGTTTCTTCTGCCGATTTCGTCAGGTATTTTTCAGACGTGTAACGACTTGGTGTGCTAACACGCGCGTGGAACTTATGAAGGAATTCATTGGTGAAATGACATTGATGCAGTCGTAGCTGTTTTGTAGCGAAAAATGTCCACGATGGGCAACATATAAAACGTACCGCAAAACTGCTGTGTCGACCATTTGTCTCGACGGTAATCACGTAAACATAATGGAAACGTCTCTTGCTTTCCTCGGCCTCGGCCTACGAAGAACCGCTAATGTTATGTTTGATAAGAGCCGCGAAAAGTGGTTTAGCAAGGTAAAACTGTGCCGGGAACGCCGTCACATGAGGGATGTGTTTAATTAAATCACAGTGAAAGATAGCAAAGGAATGTTACTGGTCATGTAGAAAGCAGATCTCGTTTACCATCAATGGATTGTTTAAATAGTGTTCCTGTCAATGGACAACTGACGTTTTCGTCCCGTCTATACTGAGGAATGTTGGCCCAGAGCTTGGTTTCTGGATGCCACAAAACACTTCTCGCCAGTGTGGTGCACTGTGACTCAATGGGGCATTTACAGCTCAGTGTCATTACCACATGAGGCAAGTTGACTCTCTCAGGTGCTGTCACTGCAGTGCTGTAGAAGATCCAGAGTATATTCTTTGTCATTGCCCACACTACTGAGCTTTCGAAACTGCCATTTTGAGATCTCATTAATCTGAACTCCTGCCCCTCTCTCTAAAATTTCTTGGCCTATAGCTAAATCGAGTCCACGAATGCCTGCTCTCGAAGCTCTCTTGGCAATTTTGGACTCCATGGGACATTATTTCCTTCCTCACACCACAAGCAGCTATGGGGTAGAGTACCGCCCCAGGCAATGAAACTCTCTGTCCATCTCAAAATAAAGTTGATGAACAGCATCTGTAACTTCTGTGAGGTGGTTTAAACCACTCTTATAACTACATGTTATATAAACAAAATACAGAAACCGACACTTCCTCAGGTAGGACCTAAGGAAGCGTGGACCTCCATGCGAAACCTTGTACAAATTAAACTTGTACAAATTAAAATGTCGGTTTCTGTATTTTGTTTATGCGATCTACAGGACTTGACTCCCCTCTTCGTATATCAACCACATGTTATGTGTAACCTAGGAATGCTGGTATGTGGGTGGAGTGACTAGTTTGCCACAGTACCACAAATAGGAACACAAATGGCTGATAAATTTGCTACAGAATCTGGGCCAAGACGATGAGCACTTGGAATCATCACAGTTTTCAATACCATGCAGAGGAAGATAGAGTAGAGTACCCTCAAATTTTGTACTACTTTTTCTGAATTACTCGTAATTATGCAGCAGCTACATAGGCAGCAGTTAAAATGCTACTCAGAATTGCCAAAACTTCATGCTAGCACCCAATTCTTTTTACAAACTTTGGTTTGTGATGTGACGAATGTTTCGGTGACTTCCATAGGCCCGGTTTCACCAACTCTGGTTAACTGAACCAATATCAAGGGTTGCCAATCCTTGGAACAGATACTTAACAAACACTTCTTTTTTTCCATCGGTGATGCGGTGAAGCAGATAGTTTAATGACCGTTCATCTTAGTTCAGATGCTGAAAACGTTGGTGAAACTGGGTCATTATGTAGCCTTTGTGTTCTGGTGCTGTGCAATGGTTTTTCGAGGGATTCAGACTACAAAAAAAGGTTAGTAATAAAAAAAATTCTTGGCATACCTACCTACCTACATATATGTCCTGGACAGCATGTAAGAAACTCAACAGAATATAAATGTCATCATGACATTGGTAGACAGACTGATACCGAAACAAATCGGAAGGGGAGGGCTGGGTTCCACGAATGGGCGCTTGTTCACTGCCTCCTCTTGAAAGAAAAGTAGGACCGAAAGTCGCGTGCTCTGTCAAAGACCACCATAATCCCCTCAAGACCGTGCCTTTTTGATGCGAACTCGTCCCCCCTAGCTTTGAGCGTAGCTCAACTGTATCATATTGGTGGCACTGTTGAACAGTATGATGTCATTTGTACCGTTTCTAAGGCACTTTGTACAAGGGTTTTGTATGCCTGCAGTGTACTGTCTGCGAAAGGTAGTTTCCGTGTCCACTTCAAGAAGAGAATTTTTTTAAGAGGCTTAGAGGATGCGTAACTAATGTGTGATTTTCACTAAATATCAGAAGAGAGGTACACACCTAAATACCTGAAACCCTCAACTCAATTAATTGTAGGATCAAAATTACGTGGGAATATATTGAGGTTTGTCTCGTTCACAAAAGACATCATTGCACACTCTGCAAAGTGCATCGGTAGTTGCCATGGCCTACATCAATCATAAACACTGCAAACCACTCATTGAGCATAGTCAGTCCGCGGTACGCAAAGTGAAAAGCGTCATTGCCCATTGTGAACATGACCATGCAACAGTGCTTGCGGCTTCGCATTTCTCACTAGTTTCTTTCATCACTTTGTTATGAGATGACTAATGCTTTGCCAATTCAACACTTGGAACTTTGGAACAGCTTTGCAAAGCATATGTACTCGTATGCACTTCCTTTAATCGCTTCAGGAGTATTTCTCCCGTAACATATCTCAGCAAAGCAGTATGTCATGTAGGTAACACAATTTTGGTACAGTATTTGCTTGATATGTCCAACAAGCAGAGATATCAAATCTTTGTGCCAAAATGGTGTGCTACGTGTCCGTGTAAAGACGAGTCGCTTAGATGGACTAGGTACAGCATCTTGATGTTGAATGCAAGAACTTCATGTTTGACAACATATATGTCATGGGTTAAATAGAGCAGTATATCATACACATCAGAAGAATGCCAACACTTCAGTGCTTTACCTTTGCCTGTTATTCCAATGTTTACTCTCCCTTCTATTGGAATTATGTATTTCAGAATCATTTTTGTATTACTGAATTTTAATTTGGCAATCCTTTCACATGTCTTGTGATAGACAGGTTAGCAATGTAAGCAGTGTTTATGTGCCTCTCACAACCTGCATCTTTATGCAAAAATACTCCAAAAGCCGGGAGACGGCATAACTAGACAAAAAAGTAGAGAACTCCAACTTAACATAACAAAATAACAAGGTTTACTCAGACGTTTTATCCGTCATGCGACGGACATCATCAGTGCCAAACTGAATGAGCGATTGCGCAACCGGTCATTATTTAAGGAGATGGGAGTATTGTCCAGGGAAGGGCCACGGTTTTTCTTAAAAACCGAGGGGTCACTGCGTATGTTCCGAGACTCTAGAAGCTTCCTCTGTCCCCATCTTTGTTCTCTCTTGTTATGTTAAGTTGGAGTTCTCTACCTTTTTGTCTGCATTTTTATGCCTGAGGATGTTTTTGTGACATGAGGGCAAGGGTGCCGGCAACATGGCCCCATGGCAAAATGCAGAACCAGACACACACACACACACAAAAAAAAGTATAGCATAACACAGTCCCAATCATTTTGTCGTGTCCTTTTTGATGTGTCGTCTGTTCTACAGTTTTTTTTTTTTTTTCGTGTGTAGTTTCTGGATTTTAAGCCCAGGAGCAGTTGCTGTAGAGGATGCTGAGAACATGTGAAGCATACATTTTCTCATTCTCACATTATGCTGTAAGCAGTGTGAAATACAACCCAAAAGGAATTTAATGAGAGACAACTTGTCATCAAGATCAGTGTGGGAACATCGCAAAGGAAAAATAATTCTGAACCATAATGGATTCCTATCCTATTTAATGGTACAGTATCAGATGAAAGTAATCCAAATAATATTAAAGAAGTAACCGTGCAAATTATCAGTCAAACAGTGAAGCTGGCTGCAGTACACTACAATGTGTCACATGTAACAATATCAGTGTTTCCAAAACTGACACATAAACCTTAGGGAGGCCGCAATAGTCAAAGCTGGGGTTACACCACTTGGCGAAAAGAAAAAGCAGATGAAGTGAACGCAATATGCGACAAAACCAAGGAAACTATCACGCTACAACTGCACTATATTGAAGTTGTTCTTAAAAAATAGAAGTTAGTTCAGCGCACAGATATCAGCTGTCGAACACATAGCCATCCCGAAAACTATGCCCATCTTCGTTGATGCACCCACGAATCCACAGGAAGACCGCCGAGGCTTTCCCACTCGGATTAATATCTGTACCTTGAACTGTGAACAGTTTGGTGTACAGCTGATTGCCGATTTCATGGGCGCGGCCATGCGAGCCGACAAGGGCAGTTCAACAGAGGAGCAATTTGAACGCGAATGTGGCGCTAGTGGTAGGCGCAACAATTTGCACTTCAAACGACGTAAAGTGGCCAAAAAGTAAGCAGCGAGGCGAGGATGCGTGCTTGCTCATTTGTGATTATTTGGGCCTGTAATCCACATCACGGTTCAGAAAAGCTGCGAAAAATGACGATGACTGGCACAAGAAAAACGAGTTTGCAATGTTTTTTTACCCGTTGCGGTTCAAGCGAATATATCTTTTTTGTGCTTCCTTCCTCTTTTTTTCTTTCTTGTTTTTTCTTTTATTGTTTTTTACTGTTGTCGGTTCGTTCCGGAGCCCTAGCTTGGAAAGCTGCTCCTGTTTAGTTTCGGTATAAATCGGAATGTGGGAGCAGGGGGAACAGTCCAGCGTCTAGCGTTTTCACGGTGCTGGCCCTGCCCCCCCCCTCCCCCGAATTTTCCCTCCAAGGACCTCTTTGAAAATGCCGTACTTCTCAATCTCCAACTCCATGTCCAGCAGTGCTCTCCTTCAGGTTAGGTTAGGTTAGGTTAGGTTAGGGCTCGCTCCCACTTGCCGACTTCCAAGTTAGTGCGAGCGAGGTATCTCGATAATGGAAAATCTTTAACGGTGCACTAAAAACAAATGTCACCTCTCTGGATAATAATTTGAAGCATACAGATGAAGGATTCATCTCATATCTAAACCGATTGCCAGCAATTCTGCTCTTTCTGTTTCTCGAAGAAACAAAAACAGCGTCATAAAAAGAATATATCTTAGTGAATTATGCAAATTAGAATGCCAAAATACCTTACAGATAAGGTTTTCCTCCACTCGCGTACGCGGAAGTGCGATATACACATAGTCCTAGTTGTTATATTTTAAAAAATATTAAAAATGGCTACGACATGCGTTTGTGGCACCCCGTTTATTGTGTGTGTGTTTCAGCTTGGACAAACTTTTATAAAAAAGTCACGAGAGCACGTCATTTTCACAGTTGAGTTCTACGGGCGCGTATCTTTTCCAAGAGAGACTATAATGACTGATAAGGATATGACTAATCAATTAAATTCATTAATTAACTCTAATAAAGACGTCTTGAACAAAAGCCAGATACCGATATAAGAGACTGTCCTAGTTAAAATCCACGTTTAAAAATTTTGAAACGCGTACGTGTATTAAAATATCAATCCCTGAATTTTGACATGCAAATGGCCAAAACCGAAACCGTGGCAACCACGTTTGGGGTGGTGGTCTTCACGGTACGGGATCTGTATGGGATACTTCTGTAAGTCAACTGCGCTCGCACCTATATTGTCTTGGCTCAGAAACCGTATGTTTCTGGAACGTAGAGAGGGAAAAAAGGAATCACTTCAAGTACTCTTCTCCTTAAGGAAGCGAGGAAGCGAAAGATTTATTGACTCTACGTTGCACTAGTGTCAGCGCGCTGAGCGGTTGAGCTGGAATTGGAATTAGAATTGGAAATGAATAAAAAATAATGATAAATATTACTAAAAAGAAAAAGAATGAAAAAAGCGTTATCTGAGCTGATCGAGCTCGGTTCACTCTGGAAATTGTTGCACCGACGACTGGCGCCACGTTCGAACTTACCTAAAATTGCTCCTCTGTTGAACTGTCCTTCTCGGCTCGCATGGCCGCTCGCATGGCCGCGCCCATGAAAGCAGCAATAAGCTGTTCTCGTTTTGTGGAGTGTGCACCAAACTGTTTGTAGTTCAAGCTACAGGTACCTGGGAGAGCTTCGGCAGTCTTCCTGTGGATTCGTGGGTGCATCAACAAAGATAGGCATAGCCTTCGGGATGTCTGTGTGTGTGACAGCCGGTGTCTTTCTCTGTCTGTTACGTCGCGAGACAACTGAGATCACCGTCTGTGAGCGCTCAGGAAGCTTGAAATCTGCCCTGATACATATACAGTAATATACACCTTCAATATACTCTGATACATATACGGTCAATAAATTGGGACTTGCTCCACGGCAATCTTTCCCGGAGTTCACAAGAGACACTGTTTGTGGATTTATGCCTTACATTTAATCTATCGCATGTCGTTCCACATCCTACCCGAATAACTCATGCCACGCAGTCAACCCTTGACTTGGTTTTAACCTCCCATCCTGAGCACATTACTTCTTTGCATGTCACTGATGGTCTCAGTGACCACAAGGCCATTCTCTAAGATATCTCTTCAAGTAGTCCAAATGTTCATAATGTGAGCAGGAGAACGGTTTGTGTTTCTGTGTAAGAAACTATTTATTCTGCACGGAGCGAATGGAGCAGGCGCATCATCCAGGGAGAGCGTGGGAAGAAGAAGAAGAACACGACGATGGCGATGGACGCAGGTCCGTCTTACAATAAATTCAACGATAAAACCATACACGACTATGCTCGAGCTAACTTCCAAGCCATCAACGAGGGTCTTGAAGCTCTGTATGAAAATTCCTTTCATGGCACCTTGCCTCACTCCATTGAGGATAACTGGTCCCTCTTTCGTGACAACATAAACTACCTTACCGAGTACAATGTTCCAAAGATAAGAGTGAAATCTTATGATCACAATGCTTGGTTCACGAAAAGTCTTAAAATCTTGCTAACCAAGAAAAAGCGCTTATTCAGGAAAGCAAAGCGTCTTGGCGACAACGTATCATGGGCTAAATTTCACTATTATGAACGGGAATACAGGCGCTCGATCAAGGAAGTGAAACATAAGTTCTTTACCATCGACCTCCCGTCTCTCTTGACGAATAAACCAAAACAATTTTGGAAAAGTTTATCTCCACCAAAATCCCACCTTATCAGTCTGACACCCGCCGCCAACGACTTTGCCAACGCTTTCGCTTCCTTCTTTTCATCCATTTTCAACACCGATAACGGGTACACCCAAACTCCATTATCAGTAATCGCCTCCTCACCTATGGTCCCCATTCATATCAGCACTCACGGCATTTGTAAAATCATTGAGTCACTTAAGCTGTCGTCAAGTTCTGGTCAAGACTCTCTTAACCCGAAGGTTCTATACAACACGAGATCTATTTCCAGCAAGATTCTATGTTGCATATTTACTCAGTCACTCCAAGATTCTGCCATACCGCAGGACTGGAAGATGGCGAAGAGTGTCCCTATTCACAAATCAGGCAGCTGCCACATCGTTAATAACTACCGCCCCATTTCACTCACTTCTATAGTATGTAAAATTCTCGAACGCATACTCCAACGTAGTTAAGTACCTTGAAGAAAAATGCTTCTTCTATCCCTTGCTGCACGGGTTTCGAAACCTCTTTTCATGTGAAACTCAAGTAGCCAGTTTTGCAATAACAAACAACGTTGGGCTAGTTGGTAAGGATACGGCATGGTAGAAAGCACACAGAAACACGGACAAAAGAAGACGGCGAAGAAGACGAAAGAAGACGAAGCGCAGGTGGTGTCGTCTTCTTTTGTCCGTGTTTCTGTGCGCTTTCTACCATGCCGTAGCCAGTTTTGTTCACGACATCTTTCTCCACGCGGACAATAATCATCAGACCGCTTTCTTAGACTTTCGCAAGGTCTTCGATATGGTGCCGCACTCTAAGCTTCTATACAAACCCTATTTGCTTAACCTCGACCTGTATGTCGTCCGTTGGATAGCTCCATTTCTGACTAATCGTACGTTATTTGTTACCTTGCAACAACCACCTATCCCCAGATGTACCTGCGCTTTCTGGTGTCCCTCAGGGTTCAGGCCTCGGCCCTCTCCTTTTCCTTATCTATATAAATGACCTTCCTTCAGGCATATCTTCCACGATTCGTCTCTTTGCTGATGACTGTGTAGTGTAGAGGCAAATCCTCTCTCCTTCTGACCAACTAACCTTACATAGCGACCTTTCACTAATCCGGCGTTGGTGCAATGAGTGGCAAATGCCTCCGAACATTGCAAAGTGTCGCATTTTGTCGTTTTCTCGAAGACGGGTCTCCTGTCTTCCTCCCTTCCCCTACATTCTAAGTGATATCACATTTGCCCGACCAGATTCTTACAAATATCTTGGAATCCACCTTTCCTCCAACCTAACTTGGAACAAGCACATCAACCACATAATAACTAACGCTTCTCGCTCCCTAGGCTTCGTTAGACGCACCCTCAAGTTGGCGGCCTCCATCTTAAGCTCCTAACCTTCATGGCTCTTCTACGAAGCAAGCTGGAATATGCATCACCTATTTGGGACTCTCCCCCAAAGTATCTCTGCGACGCCATAGAAGCCATCCAGAATCGGGCTGCCCGTTTAATTTCCAACGACTACTAATTCGATACCTCTGTAACCGCATTAAAATCAAATCTTAATCTCGACTCACTCGAACATTGTCGCCGTCTTGCCAAGTTAGCCCTCTTCCATAGGTTCTTTTTCATCTTGCTACCGCACCAATTACCCATCACCTGCCCGAGTGTCATTTTTCCTCGTATCGACCACGCTAATAAGGTCACACGCTTTCATTGTAACACCAATGCATTATCCAGATCATTCTTTTGTTCAACTGCCATCGAATGGAACAACCTCCCATCACCTTTCACAACTATTATCGAGCATACAGTATTTTGTAACACCCTCTCCCGTTCACTCCACCCACAAGACCACCACGCTTGTATGTCAGTTGCTATGAAAATTTTCACCTCCCCCTTATCATGTTTGTTAATTATCTGTACTTATGTGAACGAACTCCCTGTTTGACGCTTTCATACTTGTTTTCATATAAGTTTGTACTGTCGTCGTTTCTTTATTTTCCTGTTTACTTACTGCTAATCGTGTTGTTCTTTTCTGCTTGCTTGTTTGTTTCTATCATGTTGCTGTAAATGTATCTTACGCTCCAGTTCACACCCCCCACGTAATGTCCTCCAGACCCTTGGGGTTCTCGAAATAAAGAAATAAAGAAATATGAATGTTATACTAGTGTTTGCAAGTAGCGTCTGATGTAGGTCCACGGTCTCGTCATGATACAGTGAGGAATACTGCGACACACTTGATTCAAAGCATTGCTACGAGTTAGGTTGTTTCCCGACTGATTGTGCGCTGAACTGAACTTGCATTTTTGTAAAACAACTTCAATATAATGCAGTCGTAGAGAGATAGTTTCCTTGGTTTTGTGGCATATTGCGCTCACTTCATCTGCTTTCTCTTGGGCCCCGTTTGGGCTATCGTGGCCTCAATGGGGGTCCTGACACACGGTTTGGGAAACACTGAGGCATACTGTATATTGTTACATGTGACATGTTGTAGTGTACTGAAGCCAGCTTCACTGTTATATTGTTTCTTCACATGGTTACTTCTTCAACGTTACTTGAACGAGGAATGCGGAGAATTAGGAAATGTATGCCTTGCATGTTCTAGATGTGCTCTAATTGCTGACCCCTGCTGTTGGGCTAAAATCCAGCAACTACACAAAAAGATTAACAAATGCAGAACAGGAGACAGTAACACGGACACAATGACATGATTGAGATCATGATATGCTGTCAATCCTATTCTGTGTCTCTGGTTCTACAACTTATGAACATGCGCCACATTGCCAGCGCCCTTTCCCTCTAGCTACGAAGAGGGCCTCTCAGTAATAAAAGTGCAGGTTGTCAAATGCATATAAACAGTGCTTACATTTTTGGGGGTCTTTGCTCATCTAATGCTTATGGCAGAAAATGCTCCTCTAGTTCACATTGCATACTGAATATGAGTGTGCTCCACAGCCACAAACTACATTGTAAACTAGCACTGCAGTATGTTTATCGTCACACATGAAATTACCCTTCATAAGTGCATCATGCAAGCTCATTGATTCTGATGCTAATTGCTCACGAAATAACACGGGGTGGATTGAAAGACACTGGAATCACATGTTGCGTCACTAGCAGTGCCATACTCACTCAGAACTGACATCACAAGCAGTGATTTTTCACTGAAGCCCGCAACTCAACGACGTAATTCACATCTCGATTGCAGAAAAAGTAAGCACATGTTTATTATTACTTGGTATACAGTTGAAACTTGTTAGTGTGATGACGGTCATTCTCGTGGATTTTGGCAATGAAACCATTTTAGGATAAAAAAACACCTGTCAAGGTGTAAGCTATGAAAAGTAGTGAATTGAGTGAGGCATTTTAAATTGCCTTTTTTCTTTTATATTTTCAATGCTGACATACATCAGCTTGTATAACTGTCAATCTGGGCTGTTCCAGACAAAACCAGCCAGAGATGTAGCTTGCCTCTCTTAAATATCACTGGAAAAAATTGTGTGCATTTTTTAGACGATGCATATATCGAATGCAACTCATCATTTTGTTTTCTTGAACAATGGGGGCGCATTAAACTGTGCCAAAATATGAAGTTGTCCATTACGAGCTTCTGACATCTACATATACATCATTTGTGCGCTTTCCTTGCCTGGTGTTAGAGGGGAAGCATGGGTCTGCCATCCCAAAGGGCATGTAGAACGAGTATAAATCTGGTGACGTAGTGAGAACTCGAGAAAGGAGCACATTTGGAGTCAAGTTTACAATAAATTTCTGACAAATTAATATTCTTGAAGGAGCCCCAGATTATTTATGCTTGTACCTGATTGCTTGTGATTAGCTTCACATAAAAATATCAAGCTGATCTATATCCATTGTTTAACCATGTGTTTCAGAATATCAAGCACTTGCAAAAAAATTACTTTTTTTTTCAGATAGTATATTCACATATAGGTCGTCTAAAAGAAATCTTCCCTTATTTGTATAACTAGTCCTCTCCTGCAACATATTAAAAATCTAGAGGTTTATTTTTCTTTAAAAAAATTGTCACCATAATGTGCTGCAACTTGTTCGTCAGTTGAGGCCATCTAGGAAGCAAAAAAAAAAAGATTTTGAGAACCTACAGGAGTACTTGCTCTTACGCAAGAAAAATGTTTCGTCAGCTCATTTGTATCCCATCTGTATGATGCTATAGCACACTTTGAACAAATTCTGCATTCAACCGTTCTGCCCAGTTCTACAGATTAATTGCAGTCGCTGCTTCATAACAGCTTTGTCAACATTTATGATTGTTTTCACATACCTGAAGTCATCTGGAAAGTGAACAAATCTCATCATTTCAAGGGCATACCCTCTCCCATAGCATGTGCAGAATCTGCTGGCATGTGTTTTCTGTAGATCTTATAGCATCAGTTGACCATATTGGCTCAGATCATGTCAAAATGCGACGTAACAGCTTTTGGAAACAATTTATTATGATCTCGTGTGCCCTTCAACCACAACAGAAAAAAAGCCCACACTCTTTCTTTCAGTGGAAATAGGTGTCTTTGCTGCATTAACAGATGGCTCAAATTAATTGTACCTCCTTGTGGCCTGGGTGGAGCATGCCTCACTGTGCATTATGTCCAGTAATTTCTTCTCCAACCGTATCTGTTTGGCAGTGAGTTACAACGTATGCAGTCTTCAAGCTTTCTTTCACCCGGAAGAACAGCTTACAGCTCTGCAGGCATCAGAATATCTGCACACAATAGGGGGCTACAGTCTAGCCCTATAGGCGCCAACGTTTTAAATGGTACTGCGAACACAGTCATAGTACCCTATATCACGGCACAAAGCAATTATGTCAAAGTTATGCTTGTGGAGGCAAAGCCACGCTTGCCAAAGCCAAAGAGGCAAAGTGATGCAAATATTTACATAATTAAACTTGGAGTACATGACATTCACATTAGGTGGTGGCAAAAACCTAATAAGAACAAATGCTGTTGACCACATGATTTTAGGTGACGTAGTTTTTTTTATTATAATTCAATGACACGTTTTCTGGGACACCCTGTATGTGACCACATGGAGGACAAAGAGGAGGAATTAGCTAATCTGGCATAGGAGCTCTCACACTAGCATAGCTGGTCAAAAAGAAAATGTGGGTCATACATCACATAAGACACAAATACCAGTATATTTTCAGCAAGCACTGGTTAATTTCGAGTAGGTGCGGTGCATATAGCGTGTCCATGGACTGATTTTTTTATTCTTAGAGAAATCATATTTTTGCAGTTATGAGTTGACAACATGTCCTACATCCAAAGTGGATGTACTAATTAGGTCTCGTTTAATTATTGGAAATAGAAGGTCGGTGCAAATGCAATGTCGGTTTCCCTATGTGCCGCTATAGTTTTCAAAAGTATGCTCGTGACCATTTAGTGTGAGGACATGGCCCCGAAATAATGGTTGTGTGAGAGTAAGTCTCGGAGCGTTCTTTTTGCCTTTTCACTTGAACGTGAGGAAGAAACAACGCTGCAGAACTGCAAGCAGCACATTTAATGTAATGTCCCGCAGGATGCAAGTTTTACATCGATTTCATATTTCAGCACAATATTTATAAGCTGTAAAAATAGGTGCAAGGGTACCATACAATAAAGTAGCTGGTACCGTAAATTTTAGACCTTATTTTAGAATTTAGATTTTAGAATTTAGTGAAAACAAAGTGCTTGAAGTATTATGTCTAGATGCAGCTTTTGCATGGCAAATCGTTGTCTAGGAAGGTGCGCGAATCAATGTGGATGTTCCTGAAATTAGAATCTTATTTCGTTACACTTTGAGATTACCGTATGCTGGTTACAAAAAATTAGGACCTCTGCTGACTCAAGTTATTCATCCGAGAGAAAATAGTTTTTTCTTGCAAACAAACAAACAATTTCTTCACATTCATATGCAGCTTATTTGCAGAAACGCATTTCGAGAGCCTGTCCAGTACCTGTTCCCTGCGTTAATCAGAACGTAGACTCACAAGGAAAACCACAGGCAGGTTCCGATTTCACGATTCTACGGTTCCGAGGCTGGAACACACACAAACACATCCACACGGTATCGGAATCAGGCTTTTTCGTCGATCGTCACTTTTCAACGCTACGACTTCACAACCAAGGCAGCTGCAGGAGAATGGCGATGTTCGCGACAATGTTCATAAAATAGCAGGTGTCCACCATAGCTGGGACCAACACCGGGAACTCATTTGGTGACACCACACGAATTCAGAGTTCGACATACTCAAATTTGACAGGCGAGCAGCAGAACAAATCATTAACTGCAGTGTCAACAGAATCCTGATAGCCGGCGGAGAATGCAGTAAACGATTCGTCCAGACTCGGTACTCTCGTTCCCAGCCCACCGCAAAAAGCCTCACCCTGCGAGGAACTATTTTGAGACGCGGGAGCCAAAAGCCTCCACTGCTCTGAGGCTGCCGTGCCTGTCGACCAATCAGAGACGATTTATTTTGAAAGTTTGAATCTGAAGCGTTTGTATCGCAAAAGTTGATTTTTACGGCTTTATCTTTACATCGTGGATTTTTTCGTGATTTATTTCGAGGAGTTTATTCTCGAAGTTTATTTTGCGAAGTGTAAACCAGAGTGATCCCATCCAGCCTCATCTGCCAGGAGGTGTCCTTCAGAATCAGGTAGGAACAGCAGCACTTCTTACTGGCTATCAGGCTGACATAAATGTTATAAACTGTACTTTTTGCACGAAACAGGATTGCAGGTACTAAAGTAGCAATGTGGGTATAGTTGGTGCTGACGGCTCATCTCAAAGCAGCAACAGAGGACAAGGACGGAGGAGTGAAAAAGCAGTAAGCTCTTATCACTCGTCGTTTCTGTCCTGTCTTACAGCTTCGAGATGAACAGGGCTGCCGACTGTTGGTAAGACCAAATTATCTTCACGTAAAGCAGCATTGCCACTGGTGTGAATTTCTTCTTTTCGGTGATAACAATACACGGGTGCAGGTGTCGTAGTACAGTCGGCTTGCGCTTTTTCTATCATTGACTCCAGACATCATTTATGCCCGATTAACTAGCATACACAGGAGTGTTATGAGAAATGATCTGAAAGTTGCCATGTTTTACAGATGCGGAGAAAGATCACTTGCGCCACTCTCACTGCACCGCCGAATTTTATGGCAAGTCGAGTCCTTTCTTTCCAGGTATGCGGCTGTCATAATGAACGCCACATTGCCAGTGCTTAAGTTTTTTCAGTTAACAAAGCCAATAGTCAGTTGTGACTTGGATAGGTGAGCATGCGCATCTGGCTAGTTCTAGCAGAGGGTATTATAGCTGTTGGCATTTCAGTATGGTGAACCCCATGGCTCGGCCTCACATATGCAGTGCTGTTCTGTGAGGCCCGAAACGTAGCCAGTACTCAACGTGTTCTTTGTGTAGATTATGGCCATCGCACAAGAGGAAGATTTTGAAGTAGCCTGTGTGTATGTTTCATATGAAATCAGGTTAAAACTTGGGCAGGTTGGTGTGACATACTAAAAGCGTATGTTTCCTGGGCGCTGAGGAGCGCGACGTTGCGGGCAACGAGCACGATCTGTGCAATGACTGTGCAACGAGCTTTATCTGTGGTCTCATCTTGCATCTGACCCAATATGCCATTAAGCGAAACAGAAAACCTCGTGACACTATTATGTTTGAAGTGGACATTGCGATAAAAAGGCGGCTACGCCACGGCAAAGAACGTGCATCAAAGGAATCAAGAACCGAAGATGCATCTCGCCATTAAATCGAGAACCAGGGAACTGTGTGCGACAGTGCGACTAAGTTAAGTCAAGAGAGAAACATTTTTAAGTGCAATATCAAGAGGTGCCGAAGATGTGTTCCAATATCAACCAGATAAATGTGCGTGACAGTGCGACTAAGTCAAGCCAAGACTGAAACATTTTTAAGTGCAGTATCAAGAGACGCCAAATAATCTGCATCAAAAGGATCGAGAGCTGAAGATGTGTCCCAAACATTAAATCAAGAGAACCAGGCAACGGTGTGTGACTAAGTCAAGTCAAAGTGAAACATTTTTAAGTACAATATCAAGAGTGAAAGTGTTTTCGTATTGCGCAGCATAAAATAAATAACTATTGGAGTCTTGTTATGTTATTTTCCTTGCTTGTGCTACAGATAGGCACTGATGTGCAAACTGAGTTGAGTAGAACAAACCGATGAACTGACGTTCAGGCAAGCTAGTGGACAATCTATAATAAACATGCCTGAGCAGTTGGTGAACACTGAAGACTCCACAGGACAGCTGTCTTGTATAGTCTCCAGTGTTTACCCATTGCTCAGGCTTGTTTAACATTTCAGCAAGTCTGTCCACCAGATGCCTGTATCTCTGTCATTTTATCAGCATTCGGGGCACGCCATGAAAGAAAACACAGTACGGGACAAAGATCCATTTCAGGTCCGTGAAATGTAGTTCGGAACGTTATAAGGACGTTTTGAGGAGATCCTGGGATGTGACTTTGGCACTTTACCGGTAGTCCCACAGACGTCCCAGAGATGATAAGGGATGTCCGAAGGACGTTTCTATTGTCCGGAGTTGACCGTTCTGGGGACGTGCACAGGTCATTGTTGGTTTACTGGGCATCGTCCACAGTTAGATCATTTGAAAACGCGGATTTTTCTGGGAGACTCAACTCGTCGTACACTGCAAAAGAACTAAGGTAACTGTAAGGGAACACACCTTTACGAAGCAAAATTTTGTAGTCATCTCCAAATACCTGCTTCAAGCATTGGAATGCCCCTGCACCCCCCATGGATTTGACGGTTTCCACAAGCTCCCCAAGTGACGAATTTAGGTACTGCATGGTATCTCTGGAGAGGAAGGTACCAATTTCGAACGAACGAATTTTTTCCATAGAGCTGGCCACAATGAAGGGAGGTCGCTTCCACCCGAGGACGTAAAATTCCTGTAACAGTCCAACCAGATCATAAGACAAATTGTGGACCATGATCGGCAATTTTTCTCTGGTAGTGCACGTGACGTTACAGGGGTTGCACAGTGTCGCGATATAATTTGTCTCACCCGCAGTACAATGCTTCGAATGACCATGATGCCGGACACGAGGTACGTCTTTCGCGAATTCCCGTTTACAGTATGCACAGTGGGTGGCAGCTCTGTGCTTGGCTTGTTGTTCATCGCTCAGCACCATTGCAGCGGGGCAGGCGTTCAAGGCAATCATTTCATCACGCATTTCCATGAGCGCCTTCACACACTGCTTTGCCGCATCTTCCCCATGGTGTGTTCTAATGCGCATCACCTTTGAGTCATGGGTACGCACGAGCACGGCACAAAGGCTAGAGGTAACGTGACGTTGCATGCCAACACCACTGGGTGCGAGTACGCTCTCAGTGTCCACCGCAACGACGTAGTTGTACTGCTGCATGTACTGTATTTTAGTAAACTCTACAAAAAATTTTCCCGGCTTGCAAAATTCCAACAGGATTTCGTTCACGTCCGTGCAAAGGCGTCGATGTTTCGCCATGCTCTCTTCCTTCACGAAAGAGCGTGTGCAGCGTTCGCATACGAAATGGTTACTTCTTGTTGTCAACAAGCGTTCGAGGGACTTAATTAAAAAAAAAATGCTCATCTACTTCCAACAAGTGAATTTTCTTTTCCCATTCTAGTTTTGGGGGTCGCGACACATGTACCCCTTGATCGACGTATGCGTACACGTACACGGAAATCTTGTTTTGGCTTTCGAATTCATCAAGGTCAGAGAAGGATACGGGGAAGTGACTAGGCTACCAGTACTCTGTTGCATAATTTTCATATTTTTTCCATCGGTTCCTTTCCTGCGGGTGCAAGAGGGCGAGCGTGTTGTCTTTAAAGCACTCGCCGTCTTTACGCTCTGGTAAAGGGACATTCGTTAGGACATTCCTACGACTAGCCAAATTAGTGGGAAGTACCCCATTGCACCCGAATTTTTTAGTTTTCACAGCGGAAATACACAATTGAACCTTCTGGACGTCAGTGGATACAAACCCACTACCCTTGCGCTGGTAATTTTCAATACGCCCGGTGGACTCCTGAATCACATCCATCAAAGTATTTGCGATAGCTCCGTCGCTGTGGACTTCGCGAGCAAGCGCCATAAAACGAGCTATGTGTGCGGTTATATCCCCTCGATTTTCTTTCATCATCAGGACATCTGAACAAATGCAAAACCTAAAGGGTATTCTTTGCGCTCGCAAAATAGCAATTAAATTGTCGAGGTGGTTCATTAAATATTGTCGCAAGTCCTCTACTCCCTGATCGTGAACAGATGCCAATAGCACAAACGCTTTGACGATACATCGAAATGCGCTATCAGCTTGAAAGAAAGGCAGGAATGAAATATCCACATAGGGATGTGATCGCTCGACGTGAGCATGCAATGTGCCAGGTGAAATGTCTGGAGAAGATGGTGAATTGTCTTCCAATGGCTCATCGTCCCTGATATCATGAGGATCAAAGAAGCAGAACACGCATCTAGGCACTGAAAAAAAAGAAGAAACACTAAGAAAACGTGCATCAAATGGCAATGGAGGTCAGGCAGGAACGTGGTGCGATCCTGCAACCTTCGGAATTACCTATCCGATGCTCTACCTATTGAGCTTCTCTGACATGACTCTCCAGCCACATACCAAGCGCCTTGCAGAATCTGGACGGAGCTTGTGAACCATTTAATTACGATCCTGATGCCCTGAGCTGCATGCAGTAACGTCCACAGTGTTGCTCAAGCACACCTGGGGAACGTCCCATTTTTCTTTGTTGTCCCATCCCTTCTATACACATTCCCAGCCATAAATGAGTGAAAGTAAATGGCATAAATCACGTTAGGAAAATGCAGCTCTCTGACCATATGCTCTCACTCTCCTCTCTGAGCATATGCTACTTTTTTTACTGCAGGAGGGAATTTCTACACACATCCAGATAAAATATTGGACTGGACTGAAGACACAAAACTGTGGCCCTGTGTCCGTGGACCGGACATTGTTCTTTACCTTGTGGAGAGCAGAGCGTGCGACATGCAAAGTGCCAAGGCCTACAAGAGCCTGGACTCTTACAATTAACTTCAAAGCGGTTGGGTGGGAACGTTATTTGCGCATAAAGTCAGTGCGGACACGACACTCATAAAAGGAACTGTGACCCCATCTCAAGCTGTTAATAAACAGCCACATAAGGTATGGGTATGTGCCAAGAACAGTGGGGAAGTCGTCACAGGAGGTTGTTCATGTATGGCAGGACGTGCCAGAGTTTGTAGCCATGTGGGGGCTGTCTTGTGGAAAATCGATATGGCCTGTGAACGCAGACTTTGTGGGGTGGAATGTACAGATGCTTCGGCCCAGTGGAACCGTGGAACAAAAAGGAATGTAGAAGAAATATCCTTCAGGATGAAAAGGGCGCACGTGGACGAGCCAAGCGTTCCTGTAACTGAGCAGGAAATTCGCTCCTTCAAAGATGACGACGAACTGAGAGCGTTTTATGAAAGCTCCCCATTTCCAGATCTCTTCAAGATCCCTGGTGGGTCCTAGGTACAAGTTGGTTTGCATACAGAAATATTCAAGCTAGAGTGTATACCTAACAAGAGAGCTAATTAAGTTAAGCATAGATTTCAACTTATCCAATCTGGGCAAAAGGGGGTTCACTGTAACATTCGTTCTGATGCATAGCAACATTTTTTAGCTTTGTTGGATTGTCTTGGACATTAGTGAGGCTTTGCGCTGTGTCGTTTCTGTGTTTCCTGCCCCATTTACCACAGGGTGTGTTAGCTAGGCATAAGTCACTACTTAACCAGCAATATGTCAGTTACAGTTAAGACTGGGAGGTGGTGCGGGTTTGAATCCCACCGCTGGCTGTGCTGTCTGGGGTTTTTTCCTGGGTGTCCCTCACACTTTCAGGCATTAATGTCGGCACAGTTCCCGCCTCAGGTCGGCCCAGGACGCATACTAACCCCCTTGACTCCCCACTCCTCCCTGCTGTCCTGTCTCCATCCGTCCGCCGCTCATATCCGCAGTTGCGTCATGGCTTCTAACACTGAATTTAAAAAGAAAAGTTACAGTTAGCAGGAAACCTATGTGATGCTGCTGACGCACAGGAAATCATTGTTGGCTAAGCACACAATTGGAATGGAAGTGCGCAATATTTGTTGGCGAGTCACTTCAGTTTCCTGTTTACTGTATACATATAGAAGGAAGTAAAGATGCAATGGCCTGTAGACTGGATAATAATTGCACACCAGCAAGTTGATGCATTGAAATTTAGCAGCAGGCATCTTTGTTTGCACACAGGGACACTAATGCAGGTTACCCTCACGGCACCTGAACGAGTTGTTCGACAGAAGCCATCCCAACCGCATAATGACCACGCTGTTCCCGAGACACTTCCTGCAGGTTGCCCTCCTTGCCAGGCGTTTTATAGCAAATACATTGAACTGTCTCCTGTGGGTGCACAAAGGCTTGAAGAAGAAACAAGAACGCAAGATTCAACGTTGTGGCACCTGTCAAGGCGGTTGAGGCTGACAGCATCCAATGTAAAGCGAGTGCCAAAAAGTGAGAAAACTGCAACAGAGAAAGCAGTCTGCACACTGGTTTACCCAACCTTTCGTGGGAACATTAACACAGCGTACGGCGCAAAATATGAGGCTGTTGCACGTGCAGCATTTGCAGAAGAGACCGGTTTCAACGTCGCACCCTCAGGTACTGTTGTGTGTCCAGACCACCCCTGGCTGTCAGCCTCTCCAGATGGTATAATTCCATCAGAGCATGCAACCCTAGAAATAAAATGTCCAGTGGTTGAGGACTGCAAAAAACTTATCGAAGGTGGGAAATACGATGTGCAGAGAGATGGGGAGGGCTACATGTTTAAAAAAAATGGACGTAATGGATACTATCAGCAAGTTCAATACCAGATGCTCTGTACGCAAAGGGAGCTTTGCTATTTTTACGTTTGGTCACAAAAAAGTACTGTGCTCGTGATTGTTCCTTATGACAATGACTACATGAAGCTGGATCGCAGTGTAATGGTGTTAACGACGACGAGCGCTCTGTATAGGCTCGCGAGATGGAAAAGAGAAAGACGACGAATAAGAGTTGCACCACGTGTGACATGGTGGCAGCGGTGTTACGTCAACGACGTGGCCAGCGTTCGAAGCGAAAGGATTAGCCCTAGCTGGCAGAAGTTCGCAATGGAAACGACTACTACGCCGATGACTTCAACGTTGGTAGCAGCAACGATGACAAGTATCCTGCCTCCGCCCAAGCCACTCGATGTTACCGGCGATCTTTGGAAAGCTTGGAAGTTGTGGAAAGGCGAGTTTAGACTCTTCTCTACAGCGACAAATCTAAAGGCGCAGCCAAAGGAAGTTCAGGCCGCGACCTTCTTGGTTATACTGGGTGAAGAAGGCAGGAAGATATGCAATACGCTACAGTTTGAAACGGAAGCGGACCGTGACGATGTCGACAAGCTTATCCAGAAACTGGAAGAGCACTGCAAACCGACGCTCAATTTAACGTACCACGAATTTCTGTTCGGATCGCGAAACCAGAAAGAAGGGGAGCGATTTGACGAGTGGCTGACAGAGCTTCGGATACTCGCTGCTAGCTGCGAGTTCGGGACCTTGGAAAAACGCATGCTGCGTAGCCGCATAATCCTTGGAGTTCGCGACAAGAAACTTCAGCAAAGGCTGATCTCGGAAAATCCGTCATGTGAGAAGGTTATAGAAACATGTCGGATGAGAGAGCTCAGCAAGCAGCAGTTTGACGATATCCAGAAGGAAAAAGATGAAGTGAAGGAAGTTCACGCGGTCACGAAGCGAACGAGAACTTGTTCGAAGTGTGGATATACGCACGATAAAGATGCATGTCCGGCGCAAGGCAAGGAATGCAAGAGCTGCGGTAAACTTAACCACTTCGCCAGTGTGTGCAGAAGCAAAGGACAACGAAAGAAATATAGAAGGAAGCCGAAGGCAAAACAGGTCCTTGAAGTGGAACGTGAAGAAGACACTTACTTCTTGCAAATGCTGTCCGTAAATAACGTCGCATCGAGCGATCTCTGGTCTGCTGAGGTTACGATCGAGAACGTGAAACTAAACTGCAGAGTAGACACTGGTGCCAATTGTTCCGTAATCTCAGCCGGACAGTTGAGAAAAGTCACTAGCAAGAAGACTACAAAATGCAACGTTACGTTGAACACCTTCTTTGGCTTCAAGCAAAAGGCCGCAGGCAGGATTCCTCTGCAAGCATCATGTAACGGCCAAAGCACAAAGGTGCTGTTCTTCGTCGTACCACAAGAGGTACCGCTTACCCTGAGTGGGAAAGCGTCGGAAGAACTAGGTCTGATCCAGCGCACAGTGCATTCGGCAGTTGCTACAAAAACAAGCGACGAACATCACTTGTACGGACCAGCACAACCTTATCGGGACGTCTTTGAAGGCCTTGGAAAGCTAAGAGGGGTACAGTACCACATGAAGTTAACACCCCATGCAAAAGGAGTTGTAAAACCAGCAAGGCGGATTGCCGTTGCACTGAAAGACAAAGTCAAGCGCGAACTCGACCACATGGAAGCCGACGGAGTAATCGCCAAGGTGACGGAACCTACCGAGTGGGCGAGCAACATGGTGGTCGTGGTCAAGAAAGATAAGGTCAGGATCTGTCTTGATCCCGCAGATCTCAACAAGGCGCTCCTTCGGGAACACTACCCCATGGCGACACTCGAAGATATCGCGCCGCGTCTGGGAAAGGCAAAGTACTTTTCGACACTTGACGCATCGTCTGGCTTTTGGCAAATTCAGCTCGACAAGGACTCCTCATACATCTGTACTATGAGCACACCGTTTGGGCGATACCGTTTCCTAAGGATGCCGTTTGGGATTTCAACAGCTCCTGAAGTCTTCCAGCGAGCTATGCACAGGGTCCTACAGGATCTCGACGGTGTCGATGTCGTAATGGACGACATCCTTGTCTGGGGAGGGACCAAGGCTGAGCATGATCAACGCCTTATGAGGCTGCTGGAGCGATGCAGGGATGTAAACCTCAAACTAAACATCAGGAAATGTTGTTTCCTTCAACAGCAAGTACGGTACTTGGGACAAATGATCACGTCAGAAGGACTTGCTGTGGATCCAAGGCGAGTCGAGGATATTCTCGCCGTTACTGAGCCAACAAATGTCAAGGAACTTCGTACCTTCCTGGGCATGATCAACTTCGTGTCAAGATTCATCCCCAATGCATCACAAGTGTCGGCACCGCTACGTGAACTGCTCAAAACAGATACAATTTGGGAATGGTCAACCAGACACAAAGACAGCTTCAAAGAGCTACGCGAAGCGTTGACGAAGGCACCGGTTTTAGCGTACTTTCAAGCACACAAGCCTGTGACGCTCTCAGTCGACGCTAGCCAGGATGGAGTTGGAGCTGTCTTAACACAAGAAGGGCATCCCGTTGCGTATTCCTCCCGTTCCCTTACGGAGACTCAACAAAGATATGCACAAATTGAAAAGGAGATGGTCGCCATTGTACACGGCTGCGAGAAGTTCCACGAGTACATCTTCGGACAACCCAGCGTAAAGGTCGAGTCCGACCACAAGCCGTTGGAAGCCATTTTCAAGAAGCCTCTCCACGGATGTCCACTTCGTCTACAAAGAATGAGGCTCGCACTTCAAAAATACCCGATTAACGTTGTATACAAACCTGGAAAGGAAATGTTCATTGCAGATGCTTTATCACGCTTTCCGAAGCAGGAATGCCTGAGAGAAGAGGAGCACTTCTATGTAAACGTACTTCAATACCTCGATGTTTCCGACGAAAAAATAGCGGAAATATCGCGAGCGACACAACGTGATAGCCAGCTGCAGAAGATCCGAAAATACGTCGAAACAGCATGGCCTAACAATAAAAACGAAGTTGACAACGAGGTGCGTCAGTACTGGACCTACAAGGAAGAAATTCACGCGCAGGATGGTCTGCTGTTTCGTTCCAACAGACTAATCATCCCAAAGGGAATGCGGCAAATCACACTAAAGCTGTTGCATGCTTCACACTGTGGAGAAGAAAAGATGAAGGAGAGAGCGCGGGACGTCATGTTCTGGCCCGGGATCACGTCTGAGATTGAACAACTAGCAAGAAACTGCGCTCTATGTGAGAAGCATCGACCACGAAACGAGAGACTTCCTATGATAAGCCATGAACTCCCTAAGTTGCCATGGCAGGTTATCGGCGCTGACCATTTCAGCCAGGGTGGAAGAGAGTTCTTGATCCTTGTGGACTACTACTCTTTCTACTACGAAGTCAAACCACTAAAGCGATCTACAGCGAAAGAGGTGGTAGCCATATGCACAGACGTGTTCACCACGCATGGAATTCCAGTAAGGTTTCTGAGCGATAATGGCCCACCTTTCGGCAGCCATGAGTTCCGAGAAGGCATGAGGTTCCTCGGAGTCACACACATTACTTCTAGCCCTCATTACCCGAGGTCTAACGGCATGGCTGAACGAGCAGTGAGGGAAGCGAAGAAACTACTAAGCAAGTACGCCTATGAGAGCACAGAATTCAAGACTGCTCTGCTCGAGTGGAGAAATACTCCGCGGGACAAGGTGTTAAAATCACCAGTACAACGCTTGATGGGAAGGAGCACCCGGACACTTCTTCCGGTACATTCAGCATGTCTGCAACCAAGCCTGGTACAGCCAAAGGATGTGGTATCACGGCTTCAGCATCTCCGCCAACGTCAGCAGGTCTACTACAACAGAGGAACTAGACAGCTGCCTCAACTGCTGCCGGATAGTCCAGTGACAGCCTACAACAGCAAAGTCAAGACTTGGGCACCAGCAACAGTTGTGGGGTCCGCCGGGGCACCAAGGTCCTACATCATAAGGACGAGCGACGGTGCTGAGCTTCGTCGTACTCGGGAGCATCTTAGATCATCGCAATGTCAGCAGCAGCAACCTGCTTCCACTCCCGAGAACGAACCACGGTCGGGTCCAGCCACGGAGTCAGTACCAGTTCGTCGAAGCACCAGACAACGTCGAAGCCCTCGGAGATACCCCCTAGAAGAGTAATCTGTGGCTCCGTATCATGCAAGGACACTTCAAGAAGAGTCAAGGAAGAGTTTGGGTTTTGAGTTTTGGGACAAAATATCTTTTGTGTAATGTTGACTGGGTTCTTTTAGACTGACTTGAGAAAGGGGAGATGTAATGGTGTTAACGACGACGAGCGCTCTGTATAGGCTCGCGAGATGGAAAAGAGAAAGACGACGAATAAGAGTTGCACCACGTGTGACACGCAGCAGAATGCACAGGTTTTATTTCACGTCAATGTTGCCTCGACTTGAGCAAATGCATCATGAGGGAAGCTTGGTTATTTGTGAACGGTACGAGTTCATTGCCTCACTGTAGGTACACAAACATGCATTATTTATGTGCCTAGGTCCTGCATAATCTTCTGTCTAATATGCTTTGGATCTTATTCTTATGGCAGATATTTAAACAGTCCAGCTTGTATGGGCACATCGAGGTCAAAAGAGTGACACGGTGCGCCGCAGTCAGTCGTAACAATGATGGAAGAATACAACTTGTCCGTCTAAGCAAAATAATTTTGGTCGTAGTAGGATTAGCGAGTTTTGAAAGTAACCAGGCGCATTTACACAGGGGCTATGTTTACACCCTGAAGCTTTCGGGTCTAATTTTGTTTATTTCTCAAATTCGGGATCAAAAACCGGGCTGACAGCTTCATGTCATAAATTCATGCAAATTCAGGTGGCAAAATTGTTATTGGACTGAATTCGGGGAGGAATCGGGTTTCATTGTAGGATTAATGTCTGTCGTACCATTTATGAGGAGTTTTAGAAATGTATTAGAAGCAGATGTCAGCTGCATATCTTGTGAAAGATTAGTATGTCACTGCACTGAGATGCCTAGCGTACACACAGTTTTGTGGGTACTCATCGGGTTTAACCGGAAACAGTCGAACTTTGATTCGGTCATAAATAGAGCCTGAAGTTTTCGGGAACTATTTTTTCCTAAATTCGGGGGGTAAAGATCGGGTAAATAAACATGTCCACTAAATTCATGAGAATTTAGGTGGAAAAACTTTCAGTATGCATAATTCGGGGAGAAATCGGGCTCAGTTACTTAAACTAACTGTAGTGGTTTGGTACAAACGGTGATGTAACTGTATTTGTTGCCAAACAATTAAGTTGGTACCTTTCTACAGACGTCCCAGTGAGGGCAGTTTGCCGGGTAAAAATTGGTTTTCACCCTAAAGAGGCAACCTTCAATTCGGAGTGCAAATTCGGGGAAGAATCGGGTTAAACCCTAAAACTTCAGGCTCTAGTCATAAAGTAAGGATGTCATACTAACAAGCACCCTAATAACGAGTGTCAACTCTATACATTTTATAAAAATTTGCGTGTTTGTGGCAGGTTAAAAGGTTTGCAGTAAAAGTCTCAAGTTTCTTCATAATGGAACTTAGTCACCAGGTTGCTTGCTTTTTAACCATTTTACCTGCATTAGTGTTACAGGGGTAGCACTGTTTAATTATCTGCCAAAGAAATCCAATACTGTTTACACCTTACTTTTCCTTGATAAGTACAGGCTTCAGGTTGCACAGCCCTGCACAAACATACATCATGTCACTTATCCGTTGCTTTGACTTGATCGGGAGATCTTGTTTGAATATCCTGTATGTCTTCAGACGGTTTATCGCTCTTTCCACATGTATCCGGAGTGATGCAATGCGATGAGTCCTTGTTACGTCCTCAGTGCTCAACTGTTTCAATCCTGTGAGTGAACCAAAGGTAACTGTACAGTGTAAATAAAAAGACAGCTAGTCACCAGATCGTTGTCACTGGAGTTGTCTCAATTTAAAAAACAAACAAGGAATCATCAAGGGAAAATCGTGCACCTTTTGTGAATGCTGGGACGTTGTACTTTACTCCACGTGCTGCAAGCTCTGGGTCTTGTGGGAAGCCACGGTCGGCCATCGCTTCGTCTCCCGGTTGGAGGATGCTGCTGAGTCCTGAGCTGTGCATGATGTATTTATCAGATGCTCTTCCGCCGTAGCCACGTGAGACAAACATGATGTATCCATTTGGTGCTATAGCTACCAAAAACTTCACAGTATTGTGCGCTTTGTATGCACTATAAGTCTGTGCCCTTGGCATCAGCTTTCTTGGCCGCTGTAGCATCACTTCAGTACAGTCCAGGATACAGGTTGTACCCCCATAACCTGTGTCCACAAACACTTGAGGCATGCTACTTGCTATTCGTGACCTCGGCAACCAGACAACAACATACTTCATGACGCGAACGAGCAAACTAATAATGTACTTAAACAGTTCTGCCGCCCTTGTGACGATGATGTCGAATCGTCGTGCCAAATCTCCATAGAGCAACCCCAGTCGCAGCCTCATCAAACATAGCAGCACCTGCTCAGGCACTGGAGTCCAAAAAAACCTTGTGTGATATTTTTCGACTGCTTTGATTAGTCCAAGGAGAACATTCTTTTGCAGCCCGGTGTAGAACTCGGCATCGGAGTTTGTCAGCCCTGCCACAGTGACTTCACACCGTGGGGTCTCGTGCGACGAATTCAGGTAGCAGTGGTCCATGAGAACTACACAGGCACTGTCGCTGGTGCTGTCATTTTCCTGCATGCAAAACAGTAACACCAAGGTCATAGTGGATAGCTTACTTTCTGCACAAAGAGTCAGCCCAAACCTGACTGGTATGACTTACGATGTCAATTGCCTCATCTGGAGGCCTCTCCTCATTCACAGTCTCTTGTGACATTGGTCCCTGGAGTAGAAAGGCAGACAATACACAACGAATTGAGTTGTATCATGTGAATGTAACATACAGGTACAATTTCTTCATGGGAGACTCCCGGTATTTCTTGCTGGTAGAGGATTTCGGTGCTGTTTCCATTCTAAACATGGAAAATCAGGACCTTTTGCACGAGGACACATAGTCGATTCACGCGAATTATACGTATTTATTTTATTTCTGTTTTGCATATATTCAGAAGCCACCGCACTCACAATGTAAGCATTAGTGCTGCTGCCGGCATCTTCGAATGGATCAATTTCAATGGAAGGGTTCTGTGAAACGATGTGGGCAATGGAAGGGTTCTGTGAAACGATGATGATGTGATAAGACGGTGTTCTACACCCAGCAATTACAGGCAGTAAGGTGCACCGCTCACCTGTGGCTTCGTTCGCGACGTTGCTTCAGGCTTCTGTCGCAGTGTTCGCGATCTCCCACGAACCACCTGCACATACATGTGCTTATGTGTCAGAAAACGGCCACTAATGTGAAATTAATCAGTGTAAGATAAACACACACCTTCTTGTTGTAGCCCAGCCTGACCATGGGAACAGCGTTTTCTTCGGAGCGTTTACCGTCGACGAAATGGATTGAACACACTCGAGATGAAGCGCTGTGTTTGAAATCCTTGCGGTGTATGCACGACAGCCATCGACGGCAAAGTTCAGGATCTTTGGGAAACCGATACAGCTTGAACGTGTTGCAGCCGCATTGTCCCTGTGGCACGCTGTGGTCACCGCACACTGTTTCCGCGGCAATCTTCTGTTTTTTCTGGTTGTTGTGGCACCCGAAGACGACACAATGTAGCCCCGAGGACCGAGAAATGTTGTACGGCTTCATCAACCTTTTCAGGAGCACAATAAATAAATAAGTAAATCAATCAATAAATAAGTAAATAAATAAATAAATCAGGAGCCAAAAACCACTATACGTCTATGCTAGATATCCCGCCGGCACAGTCCAACGCGAGGAGGAGGAAACGAGGAGTCGTCCTCCTCTCCTCCTGAAAAGGTGTATAGCGGCGACCTCACTGCATGCCCCAACATGCACGGGTGCGAGAAGTCGTCATAGCCTAAAAATAACTTGCTCTGCATGTTCAAGGTCGCAGCTTGCCCTTGGCTTCACGTAATGCTCCGTCCGCCTGCACCATTGCCGCACCTGAACGCAAAGTTCGCTCTCATCACATGTCATTCCGATATGCAAGTTGCTTCCATGAGCATGCACACAACCATCCCTTTTTGTTCACAGTGGCTGTGGAATTTCAATAATATTACTTAAATGAAACAAATTGCAGTAAAATACAGATTCATCTGAGACAGAAATTTTTACCCTCAGCGTTAAACCCTCAGATACCAGCATTTCAGCTGGAATAGCAAAATAGCTATGACTTGAAAACTTAAACACATGCTAACAAACTACCATATCAACTAACAAAACACCCATTTCTGCTATCAGATAATTCTTGCATAATGCTACATGCACAGCCGCATCGTCCCTGCGTAAAGAAACCACAGGACAAGGGTACACAAATTCACTTAAGCGATGAGGGAAAAGGCTTCCCTACTGAAAAATCCTATATGCAGATCCTCATATGATGGTATTGGATATAGGACCTATAAGTGGTGTAGGTACCACAGGAGTTATAGGTTTTTAAGGAGCAATATAGGTATTATAGGAAATGTAGGACCTGCGTCTCCTATATGATCTGTACACTGCGTGTATGGGGACACGGTATGAAATTTGGCTGTGGCGATACATGCATACACATGCAATGAACAAAAATAATAAGAGAGGAGTACAATAAAATACCGTCTACTTCCCTTTATTTATTAATACCATTCACAATTTTTTACATTCAAGGACACAGCTGTAAAGGCTTGCACTGCCGTGGAGCAGATGACGGAGTTGCATGGGTGAGGCGTATGCCTCATCTGTTTCACAGTAAACACAAATCAGTGAAGAGCTCTGCAACGTACTTTGATGCTACGTCGTGTGTGTGTTGGCTCATCTGCGTTGTTCACGAAAATCGATCCGTGGAAAGCATCTGAAATTCACAAATTCGTCGTAAGTAGCAGGGCCACTGGAGCATCACATGTGACATCTTCACCCTGAGAGCATAAAGTAGGAGGAACCCACATGCTGGAAAGGACACTGAACAAAAAGCACGAAACATGAGACTACAGGCACGCAACTAACCTTTACTTCACCAAATCTAAGGGCTTCTGGACGTATCTTCCACACGCACACAAGAAAGGACGTCCAGGCATCACCTGTAGAGCTGAATAACACATCCACAACAGTTCGGTGCACTAGAGGCGCCCAGAGCCACAACGAAACGCGAAAATCCGAATGCGAGAACAAACGCGTCCGACCTCAACGAACTTTGCAAGCGAAATGGACGCCAGCCAGAGCGCCAGAGCCCCGCCTGGTGGCGGCGGTGGAGGGGAAGGAAGATGCATGCTGTTCAGACGCTCCTCGCACTATGGCAAGAGAACGGAAAGTCGCGCGAAGACGGGACTAATACTGTCGGAAAGACGACGCTTTCCCCGTCAAAAAGAGACCTCAATCGCCTTTCTAAGCCAACAAAAACCCGATATCCAGAAAAATGCCCCCGGTGCTATGTTTAAGAGGGCCGCCGTTGCGACGGTGTCCTAACTCGGGAACGGAGAGGGATAGAAAGGTGCCGCAAATTTCTACGCGTTGCCTATGTCGAGTGCGTTTATCCATTAAAAGGAAATTCGCATCCCCCGCGGGCTTGGAACCTGAAAACGGGGACAAAGTCAGCAAATGGTGGTCGGTGTCAGGAATTTCGAGAATGACGCCTTAACCGCTGGAAATGGACGGGTGGTTTGAATGAGAAAATTGTAGAGCAGAGAACAGGGCACATGCACACACAATTTCGACTGAATCGGACGTCGGGTATGCGACTTGAGACTCCGAACAGAAGCGTTTCAGAGTTGCGCTAGCCAGACTGGGCGCCTCGTCATACTCTTAAGCCGATATCGCGAGAATGGAACGTCACGCGTCTACGGGATCAACGCTGTTCGAAAGAACAGATCGAGACTGTCACAACGAAGGGAAACCCGACCATGTCGCAGCAAGGGGAACATTTTTTGGGGAAAAAGCCGTCGGTCCCATGTACTGGGATGCCAGTAAACGCGGAAACCTGTAACTCGAGAACCGCTAAAGTTGGAAAATTGTGGTAAATTCTACCACGTGCACCGCGTCGATAACAGTATGCTCTCCAAAGATACATCATGTACGACGCGAGCTTATTTCCGAAAAAGGGCCCCGAAGTTCGAAAAAACGGAGTTTCTAACGCGTCTCCTCGTACAACTTCTAAACCACTAGAGATCAGCTGCTAGGGGGATTTGAGCGATCGTAGAGCTATGCCAGACCTGTTCGAACCTAAATTTTGGTCTCGATCCGACAAACGGGGCGAGAGCTACGGGACTTTGGAGGTGTCGGAAGCACCGGCGGGGGCCTTGAATTTCCAAATATCTCGGCAACTGTCAGGATTTCTCAGAAGCCACGAGCATGCAGGCGGAGGGGGAAGAAACGGAAATTCGACACAAAAAACCGCGTCCCGATATGACAGCTGCAGGCCAAGATATTAGACCCGGAAACCCATCGAGCGACAAAGCAATGTCGCTGGATGGGGTTCAACAACCACTGGACGGTTGAAAAACGCCAAGTACTGTGATGCGTGCGTTCTCGTGCTGTGATGCGTGATAAAATGATGCGTGCGTTCCATGAACGCACGCATCAGGAACGCAGGAACGCACGCATCATTTTATGTTTGATGTTTGGTCGATCAATAATGGATATATATGTGTGTTCCAAAAATGAATCGAACTTCAGTTATTTTAAGCTGCAGCATAAAATAACTGATGAAACACATATCAGCCCTCCTAAAATCAATATAAAATTTTTACATGTAAAAATATTATATATATTATTATTATTATTATTATTATTATATTATTTATTTTATTATATTATATTATTATTATATTATTTATTTTATTATATTATATTATTATTATTATATTATTATCATTATATATTATATAATGTTTGACTTCAGTGATATTGCCGATATTGCCGTATTTATGCCGACTGTGATTCTTTTGTTTGAAAAATAAGGTTTATCGCGTTTTCACTAGAGTAGACTGAGCTACACATTATATATGCTTTCTCCAAGCAGCGTGCTTTATTCATATCGAATCGCTTACGCCTGTATAACAAATTCAGAAAGCAGATGTGAATGGGTGTGTTCCTCAGGTTGTGTGTTTACCACACAAGCTTAATTTTTGCGAATATTGTATTATTCTGTTTAATAATTTTCTGGTGGCAGAAAATGTGTTTTGTCATGCTCGACACTTTGCTATTCGAGCAGAAGTGCGTGTAATTTCTTATTTTTCACTGTCGCTCGTTGTGTCTGTGTTGTGTGTGTGTGTGCAACTGTGACCCCACTTAACCAGTAAGTACACTGTGTATGCCTTTTCGTGTGACTCGAGTAATAAATTTATGTGGTATTGCATGAAATGTTGGCTTAAAAATAAGGGTTGTTGCACTTACATAGCAATGGTTTCTTATTGCAATTTTCACCCGTAAAAAAAATCAGCGTATATCGCATTATGCTGCGCGAGTAGAAGTGATTTTCCCAATTCGATTTGTGTACACTTGTCCTGTGCTTTCTTTACACAGGGACAACGCGACTGTGTATGTAACATTATGCAAAAATTACCTGATAGCAGAAATGAGTGCCTTTTTCTCCGTTTATTAGCACGTGCTTCGTTTATTTTTTTTAATATTTTTTTTTTGCAGTTAAATGCTATTCAAGCAAAAGTACGTGTAATTTTTCATGGCTCTTTTCTTCTTTCACTGCTAAAGCAGCAGAAAATCACTTGGTAAAGCTGAATAGTGTTCTATCACGAAAAGTGGGTTTGTTTGTTTTTGTTTGTTTGTTTGTTTATTAGATTTTGTTGGCTGCTAGATATATTGATGAAGTAAGCAGTGCTTAATCTTGCAGTTATGGGTATTTGAGCAGAAATGTTGGTGTTTGAGCCAGGAGTAGAGATTCCAATAAGGCACCTCTCCTTGTGCATTCCTGAGCTGCGGTGTGCGCGCGCGTGTGTGCTTTTTTCCTCGTTTGTGACGTCATCATGGCATGTTGGGGCTTGTTTAGCAGTGTTACAATTTTACCCGCCGCTAGTATCTCGTTGTTATCTTGTGTTAGCCGCGTAGCGATGTGTGGTGACTCTGCGATTATTCCTGAGGTCTTAAGCCTTTTCCCTCACCGCTTAAGTGAATTTGTGTACCCTTGTCCTGTGGTTTCTTTACGCAGGGACGAGCGGCTGTGCAAGTAGCATTATGCAAGAATTTTCTGATAGCAGAAATGGGTGTTTTGTTAGTTGATGGTAGTTTGTTAGCATGTGTTTAGTTTTTCAAGTCATAGCTATTTTGCTATTCGAGCAGAAATGCTGGTATGTGAGGTTTTAACGCTGAGGGTAGAAATTCCTGTCTGAGATGAATCTGTATTTTACTGCAATTTGTTTCATTTAAGTAATATTATTGAAATTCCACAGCCACTGTGAACACAAAGGGATGGTTGTGTGCATGCTCATGGAAGCAACTTGCATATCGGAATGACATGTGATGAGAGCGAACTTTGCGCTCAGGTGCGGCAATGGTGTAGGCGGACGGAGCATTGCCTGAAGCCAAGGGCAAGCTGCGACCTTGAACATGCAGAGCAAGTTATTTTTAGGCTATGACTACTCCTCGCACCCCTGCATGTTGGGGCATGCAGCGAGGTCGCCGCTATATAAGAGGCAGCAGTCTTCGCATCGCTTCGGGAGTGTGCGGAGCTCGCTTCAAAAACAAGTATTTTTCATCCACGCTCTGTGGTGCACGTTGTCTTAGTGTTTCTTCTTTTTTTTTCCCCAGTGCCTAAATGCGTGTTCTGCTTTTTTGATCCTCATGATATCAGGGATGATGAGCCATTGGAAGAGAATTCACAATCTTCTCCAGACATTTCACCTGGCACATTGCATGCTCACGTTGAGCGATCACATCCCTATGTGGACATTTCCTTCCTGCCTTTCTTTCAAACTGATAGCGCATTTCGAGGTACCGTCAAAGCGTTTGTGCTATTGGCATCTGTTCACGATCAGGGAGTAGAGGACTTGCGACAATATTTAATGAACTACCTCGACAATATAATTGCTATTTTGCGAGCGCAAAGAATACCCTTTAGGTTTTGCATTTGTTCACATGTCCTAATGATGAAAGAAAATCGAGGGGATATAACCACACACATAGCTCATTTTATGGCGCTTGCTCGCGAAATCCACAGCGACGGAGCTATCGCAAATACTTTGATGGACGTGATTCAGGAGTCCACTGGGCGCATTGAAAATTACCAGCGCGAGAGTAGTGGGGTTGTATCCACTGACGTCCAAAAAGTTCAAATGTGTATTTCCTCTGTGAAAACTAAAAAATTCGGGTGCAATGGGGTACTTCCACTAATTTGGCTAGTCGTAGGAATGTCCTAACGAATGTCCCTTTACCAGAGCGTAAGGAGGGCGAGTGCTTTAAATACAATACGCTCGCCCTCTTGCACCCGCAGGAAAGGAACCGATGGAAAAAAATATGAAAATTATGCAACAGAGTACTGGTGGCCTAGTCACTTTCCTGTATCCTTCTCTGATCTTGACGAATTCGAAAACCAAAACAAGATTTCCGTCGACGTGTACACGTACGTTGATCAGGGAGTACATGTGTCGAGACCCCCAAACTAGAATGGGAAAAGAAAATTCACTTATTGGAGGTTGATGAGCATTTTTTTGGAATTAAGTCCCTCGAACGCTTGTTGACAACAAGAAGTAACCATTTCGTATGCGAACGCTGCACACGCTCTTTCGTGAAGGAAGAGAGCATGGCGAAACATCGACGCCTTTGCACGGACGTGAACGAAATCCTGTTGGAATTTTGCGAGCCGGGAAAATTTTTTGTAGAGTTTACTAAAATACAGTACATGCAGCAGTACAACTACGTCGTTGCGTTGGACACTGAGAGCGTACTCGCACCCAGTGGTATTGGCATGCAACGTCACGTTACCTCTAGCTTTTGTGCCGTGCTCGTGCGTACCCATGACTCAAAGGTGATGCGCATTAGAACACACCATGGGGAAGATGCGGCAAAGCAGTGTGTGAAGGCGCTCAAGGAAATGTGTGATGAAATGATTGCCTTGAACGCCTGCCCCGTTGCAATGGTGCTGAGCGATGAACAACAAGCCAAGCACAGAGCTGCCACCCACCGTGCATACTGTAAACGGGAATTCGCGAAAGACCTACCTCGTGTCCGGCATCATGATCATTCGAAGCATTGTACTGCGGGTGAGACAAGTTATATCGCGACACTGTGCAACCCCTGTAACGTCGCGTGCACTACCAGAGAAAAATTGCCCATCATGGTCCACAATTTGTCTTATGATCTGGCTGGACTGTTACGGGAATTTCACGTCCTCGGGTGGAAGCGATCTCCCTTCATTGAGGCCAGCTCTATGGAAAAAATTCGTTCGTTCGAAATTGGCACCTTCCTCTTCAGAGATACCATGCAGTACCTAAATTCGTCACTTGGGGAGCTTGTGGAAACCGTCAAATCCATGGGAGGTGCAGAGGCGTTCCAATACTTGGAGCAGGTATTTGGAGACGACTACAAAATTTTGCTTCGTAAAGGTGTATTTCCTTACAGTTACCTTAGTTCTTTTGCAGTGTAGGACGAGTTGAGTCGCCCAGAAAAATCTGCTTTTCGAAATGATCTAACTGGGGAAGATGTAAGCGACGAGGACTACCAGTACGCTGTGCATGTATTTGAACATTTTGGGTGCTCGAGTTTACGGGATTATAAGACATTGTACCTGAAAACGGATGCCCTATTACATGCAGACATAATGCAGCACTTTCGACGCCTGTGCTACAGCGCATGCGGATTGAAATTGCTTCATTGCGTTTCTCTCGCATCCTATTCGTGGCAATGCGCATTAAATTATACGAATGCAAAATTGGAATTGATTACCGATGAGGAAATGTACAGAACCATCGAATCGGGCGTTAGAGGCGGGCTCTGTCAGGCGAGCAGGCGTCATTTACGTGCCAATAACCCTCTGTGTAGTGGCTGTGATCTTGACAAAGAGGAGGTGTACATATCATACATAGATTGCAACAATCTTTACGGATTTAGTATGATAAAGCACCTCCCTGTCAGTGTTTTCGAATGGGTCGAGGATTTTAGCTCCGTGGATTTTATGCGTCACCCCATGGATTCGGAGGTGGGGTATGTGTACATATGTGACTTGGAGTATCCAAAATCTATCCACGCTCTAACGAGGTACTTCCCCCTGGCTCCCGAGAAGGCAGTCGTCCCAAAGGAATGGCTTTCTCCATTCCAACGAGGGCTTCTCGAAGAATTAATGTATCAGCCTGCTACAGCAAAAAGCTGTTGCTCACGTGCAAGGACAAGGTCGAGTACGTCATTCATTACGCGTTGCTCGCACTCTATTGTAGATTGGGCATGAGGGTGACAAAAATTCACTGAATTCTAAAATTTCATCAAGCACCATTCCTGCAAGGACAATCGAGGACAATGTTACCAGACGCGTTGCCTCGTGTACGACTTTTGAAAAAAAAACTTCTTCAAGCTCTCAAATAATGCAAATAAATCTTTGGGAGAACACTTTTAAATAAATATAACATGCGTGATGTTCGAGTAGCCTTCGATGAGGAAACGGCGAGTCGGCTTGGGAGTCGGGCAGAATGCGTGCGGATGGAAATTTTGTCCCGGCATTGTGTCATGTACGAAATGCGCAAAAGAAAAGTGAGATGCGATTTCTTGCTCCAGATTGGGTTTACGATTTTAGAACTTAATAAATTAACCATGTACTCATTCTATTATGAGGCCTTGCTGAGCAAGCTCACTTGTCCGGTGATTACCTGCTACTTTGACACGGATTCTTTGATCCTCGGCCTATTCTGCAAGGACTACGAAGATCAGTTACGAGCGATCGCCGACGACCACTTAGATCTGTCTTCCTTTGATCGGGATCATCCACTGTACAGTGAAAAGAATCGTGGAAGACTTGGGCCATTCAAGAGTGAAACTAGTAGTGTACCTATTGAGGAAGTAGTATATTTGAAAGCTAAAATGTATTCCATCAAATTAGCTGGAGGAACGCAAATTGCAAGAGCTAAAGGGGTGAAAAAGAATATTGTACGCAAGCACCTCCTCCATGAGACATACTACGATACCTTGTTCAACGACACGAGCGTATCGAACGAACAAGTATCAATCGTTGGAAAGAAGCAGTGTATGTGCACCATCAGAAATGTCAAAAGAAGTCTGATGGCATACGATGACAAGAGATACCTGTGCAATGACGTCGACTCCTATCCTTAAGGAAGCTACGAATATGGTAAGTTTAAGTGGGTGATATAAATAGTGAAGCTCATAATGGTCTTTCATCTCTTCAGAAGATGTGCAGGAAGAGAATTAAGGCTTCTGTCACATACTGTTCTCTCCTGCAGTTTGCCTCTGGGTCATGGACAGAGAAGGACGAGTGCCTGGGTGGTCCACATGGTTCTTATGCGAAAAACGCCATGGATGCGAGCGGAGAAGTACGGCGTGCATGGATGTGTCCCCAGGGAAAACTACAATATCTCCGAGACCGCCATGATGTACTCAATAAACATTGAAAACTATTTACCATGTTTTCGTGTCTCAACCATTGCCAAGAGTCGCTCAGGCTAAAAAAGAAGGCCTCATAGATCAATAAGCAATTTGGGGGAACTGTGAGCTGGGCTAGAAATGAATGGGATTGATCAATGAGTGGCTGTCTATTATGCAGCTGGAATTATGAAGCAATATGCAGTTGAAAGCGTGTGACTGAGTAACCTGTGAGTAGGAATGACCAATGAGTCTATCGAACATGTATGAGAGGCAGCCAATAGGATCCTGAGCCAATCACTAGGTTTTAGAAATGAATGGAAGTGACCACACCCGGACCAATAGACAGGTGAGCGATTTGGAAACCTATGAGCCGACTTAGAATTGAATAGAATAGATCATTTTGGTGTCTACGAGCGAGTGAGCAGATGTTGTGGCAATGAAGGGTAGCCAATGATGCAGAAATTGAATGGATCACCGTGAAGGGGTGGAGCTGTGACCAACCAACTAGAGGACTTAGAAGTGGCTTGACCTGGATTAGAAATGGGTGGTGGATTAGAAATTCCTAGAACTGGATTAGAAAAAAGAGCGTTTTGGAAGCCTATGAGTCGACATAGAATTGAATAGAATAGCTAATTTTGGTGTCTATGAGCGAGTGAGCAGATGTGGCAATGAAGGGCAGTCAATCACATAGAAATTGGATGGATCACCATGAAGGGGTGGAGCCTGGATTAGACCTGGCTTGACCTGGATTAGAAATGGGTGGTGGATTAGAAATTCGTAGAACTGGATTAGAAAAAGTGGCTGTTGTGCGTAACGGCGCTATACTACTGACACCAGTGTGTTATCAATTATTGCGTTTTCTTTTTCGTTGTTGCCAAGTGAAGTGTGAGTATACTTTCTACGAGGGGTGTTCAAGTCAAACCGGGACTTTTCATTTTTCACAAAAGTAAAATGAACTTACGAGCGGGGAAATTAGTTTTATTTTTCAATGTAATCTCCAGCTCCACTAATGCACTTGTCCCAGCGTTTCACGAAGGCTTGGATTCCAGCAGCGTAGAAATCCTTACCGGCGCGTAGCAGCCATGATCGGACCGCATTCTTGACCTCGTCGTTGCAGCTGAAGTGCCGGCCTCCAAGGAACGCCCTCAGTGGCCCGAAGAGATGGAAATCGCTGGAGGCGAGGTCTGGACTCTAAGAGGGATGTGGCAGCAACTCCCAGCCAAGTTCCTGTAAGGTGCGTGTCGCGAGATGCGCGGAATGCGGGCGTGCATTGTCGTGTAGGAGAAGGACTCCATTGGTGATGAGGCCCGACAGCTTTTGCTTCAGCGTCTTATGCACATCCTTGAGAACCTGGCAGTAATATGCATTATTGATGGTGGTACTGAGCAAAAAATGAACATGAACAACGCCAGCCCCGTCCCAGAAAACTGTGGCCATGACCTTACCCACAGACGGGGTGCTTCGGAACTTCTTGGGACCCGTCGAGCCCGGATGCTACCACTGTTGTGATGCTCGTTTAGACTCAGGGGTGAAATGGTGCACCCACGTTTCATTGCACGTGATGATCTGATCAAGGAACGGCTGTCCTTCAGTGTCGAAACGGTACCTTAGCTCTTGGGAGATTTCCAGTCTTCTCTGGCGGTCAAACACGGAGATCTGCCTCCTGACCCAATGGGCACTAACTTTCCCCAGCCGGAGGTGTTCATGAATGATAGTGTTCAATGTTCCCACAGAAAGGTCCGTCTTTCGAGCCAGTTCGACACATGTTATCCGTTGGTCCTTGAGGATCAGGCGCTCCACAAGTTGAATGTTCTCGGGAACTCTGACATTGGGCTCTGAGCTGCCCCGGCCGGGATTGTCCTACAGTGATGTACGGCCGTCTCGGAACCGTTTTCACAACTCAAACGCTTTGCTGCGGCTAAGTGTATTGTGGCCAGACTGAGCCTGAAGTCTTCTGGGAATTTCAGATGACTCTACGCCATCATTCACGAGAAACTGCATGACAATTCTTTGTCGGCCATCTTGTCCAGCACGTGTCTTCTGTTTTGCACAAACTTAAGACCACCACGTGGTGAACGCGGAGGCCTTTGGCGTGTGAAAATGACGAAAAAGAAGTAGCGCGAGTCATTTGTGCACTCGCCAGGAGACAGAAAGTCCCGGTTTGACTTGAACACCCCTCGTATGTTACTGTGTTTACCCACTCCTGCAATGGCTCTAGAAGAGCCAGCAGTATCTTGAAACTGAAACAAACAAATAAATAATAAATACGACTGCCGTCATCGCCCGAGAAGAGCTGCACAACATACTGAAATGTTTTCAAGGTGTTGAGAGACGAGGAACTAGCGCCACCTTGGGGAGAGGAGACGAGATAGGCAGGGAGAGGGAGGGGAGTTCTTCCTGTTCCGGTTCACTTTTGTTATGTTTTTCGTTTGAGATGAATGTAATGTGTGTAATCGATCATCATCCGGATAATAAATCCGTTTAAGGTTTGTCCTTTGTGTGGCATCAAACGGGAGGACAGCTGACATGGCGACGAGGAACTTAGATTACGAGCCGCACGCAGCATGAAAGCAAGACTGGTCAGGACTGATGACGAAGAAAACGACGCTAAAAACACGTGCACCGAGAACGTCGATCACGGGCATGAGAGCAGCGAAAATTCAACGGACACGAGGACCATAGGTGCTACGCGATACGAAGTGGGCCAGGGACACGACTCAGAGAGGTAGACAACGAGGAACAGCCACGACACATCAATACGAACCGCTTCCAGCCTCGAAGGATAAGTCAACGGCGTCCAGCCCACGGCACAACGAAAGCACGGTTCTGCGGTCACGTGAAGGCTCAAAAATGTCCACGACAAGCTCCGAAACGAAAGAGTCTACGCCAAACGAACACGAAAACGAGGACTTGATGCAAACGCCAAAACAAGGCACGCCCGAGTATTTACCGTACCTGTCGACCATCGAACACGACACGAGAAGAGATGCCACACCGGAGCTAACGATGCTCGCGACGACGATGCAAATGATGGCGCAAATACTTGAAAAACAAATGAACTCGTCAACGAACGCCACGTGCAACGAAGGGTCGGAACGCCACGGGAGTGCTGTTGGGGCTTCTCCACTACAGATAACGACGATGCCTGATCTCACGGGGACATTGCCGACGTGCTCGGGAAATGACAGTGAACGTATCGATGATTGGATCGCCGCAGTTGAAAGCATGCGCCAAAGGTGCGCGTGGAGCGATATGGCAACGCTGAACGCTGGTGTTGCGAGATTACGAGGCCGAGCAGCACCCTGGCACCACACAGAGGGCATAAAGAAGAAGGATTGGGCAGCATGGACGACTGCGCTTCGGGATGAATTCGACCGACAGCCACTTTTCTGTGAGTGGGTTGCGAACGTCAACACAAGACACCAGGGGGACAATGAAACAGTGACTGACTACATGTACGCACGTCTGCAACGGATCAAAAACGGAAAGTACGATCTCAGTGACGATGACATCGTTGACTGGCTCATCCAAGGTGTGAGGCATGAACATATGAAGCCAATGTTGGCTGCCTTCCATGACCTCAGAAAAGGAAGCACATCGGAATTCCTTAACTATGCTCGACAATTCGACAGACGTAACACGCCGCTGCAGAAGAGTGCAGACAAGAAACAAGCCACGGAGGATGAACTAGCAAGGGACGAAAAGAACAACGCACCACGAAACAGACGACTACCAGCAGACACGTGTGCACGTTGCCTAACGTCAGGTCACCGTGCAAAGGAGTGTCCAAAACCAGACACACGAAGCGAAGAAGAAAAGGCAGCTGCCTTAAAACGAAGGTATTCAAGAGGGCCGAGAGAGGAAAAAACGAACTGCATTGTGGCAGCACAGTCGCAGGGAAACGTAACACTGCTACCAGTAAAGATCAATGGAATTGAGACAGTTGGACTGTGGGATACGGGTTCAACAGCATCTCTAGCATCTCTGTCATTCGCAAACGACCATAACCTAGAGATAACAAGAGACACACACTGCTTACTAAAGGGACCGTTCGGTGAGTGCACAACACCCATAGGCATGACACAAGCACAGATCGCCATTGGGATTGCTTCAGCAATTATAGAGGTTAAAGTGGTTGAGACCTTGCCGCACCCAATCATCATCGGGACAGACTGGCGTGAACGTATCCCATACGACTACATCGAACGATGTGCCAGTGGGCTGCACACGCTGGAGTGGATTCCAAAGAAGGACAACTGCCTAACGCTTGAACATCCTGAAGACACGGCACACCCAGATGATACAATAAAAGAGGAGTGTGTATCAAAGACGCAGATACAGAAGCCCTGCACGAAAGAGGATGCTGGCTGCGAGGACGTGAAGTCCAGTGAAGAATTATTCTCATTTTGTATGGAGTTGTCAGTACGGAAAATGACAGTGCACACCTACCATCACAGACAGAAGTGTTGGAAATGATCTCTGTGACAAAGCCAGAACAGTTCAGCGACTCCGAAACGCATCAACTGAGATCGGCACTTCAAGACAACATCGAGGTGTTTACAAATCCTGAAAACGAACTTGGATTGTGCAAACACGTATAACATGCGATTGACCTCACCGACGAAAAGCCCATACGTGTACAACCTTATAGCACAAGTGATGCAAACAGGAACTTCATACGCAAAGAAATAGAGGCTTGGTTGGAAAAGGGGATTATACGGCAATCAACATCATCGTATGCCTCTCACGTGATTGTTGTCGAGCAGCCGAATCATGTGTCGACACCAAAGAGACTATGCGTCGATTACCGTTTTTTGAATGCAAAGACGGCCAAACACACATTCCCCATGCCAAGAGTGGACACAACGATCCGCAAGGTTGCTGGATCACGGTACCTCACAAAAATCGATGTCAAGAAGGCCTTTTTAAATGTGCCACTTCGGGAGAAAGATATCCACAAGGCAGCATTTGTAACAGAGGACGGCCATTATGAACCAACACGCATGTTATTTGGACTTTGTAATGGACTTTCAACGATGCAGAACATCATGAACAAAGGCCTGCAGAGATTAATTAACGAGGGCAATGTAACAGTGTACATGGACGACATCTGTGTGTTCACAAATGATGCAGCGACACATATCGCAACCGTAGACAGAGTACTGAACGCTCTCCGTGAATTGGGATTGCGTGTGGACTACGGGAAGTGCATCTTTGGAGCACCGTCCATTCCATTTCTGGGCTTGGTCATATCTCAAGAGGGAGTAGCCATCGATCTTCAGAGGACGGCAGCGATTTCCAAGTATGGAGTGCCACGGTCAAAAACTGAAGTCAGATCCTTCCTTGGCCTGACTTCGCACTAACGGAAATATATAAAAAATTACGCCAAGATTGCACGACCGCTGACCGAATTAACAGGACACGTTGCTTACATGGACGAGCGAATGCCAAAGGGCATTGGACACGTTAAAGCGACTCTGACCAGAAGTTCGACAAATATTTCGTTTGCATCTATTACGAAGGTATAATATGCCTCCAAGCCACACGCGAAATATTTTGGCTGTGCGCGGAGGCGAAGTTGGCCAAACAGGGAGCTGAAAACCGGCTTCGCTTTTCCCCCTCAACTCGCGCAATCGGGGCCGAAATCTAGCCTCTTTGCAGTGGACATCCGCCAATTTCCATATGCGTGACGAAATCACGAGGGCCACGTTTCATTGGGCGCCCGGACCGGAAGTTCTGTTGTTAGTGCGTTTGTGAGAGCGCCGGCATCCGTCCGGAAAGCGATCTTCAATATGGACGTCGAAGGCAGAAATGCGGAGACTTCGAGCCCGGAACTTCTTTCTGACCTTTCTGCGATCGAGACATCGAGAAGAAAATTCTGCGTGCTGAACAGCTCGGTAGGCTTTCGAAACGTCGCCGATGCCGCGAATGCGAGACGAAGTTAGAGCTCTACGAACATCAGTTACAGATGAAGCAAACAGCATGAGTCGCCTGTCTTCAGGTAAGCGATGAGCTTTTTAACGCACACTGTGATCGAACATGTAAACGTTCTCAGAAATTTCGTGTTCTGATATCTAATGCGCACTTGCTGTTCATGGTGCCGGTGTGGCTGGTGTGTCATAATGCCGAAGGAGATCGAATGCTTGTGCTGCAAGGAGCTCGAAAACACTGCCGAATGACTGCAGTATGAGTGCATTACAACCCACAAAGATTTCCAACTTCTCTTCTTCAATATGACTGTCCTGAAGGTCGCATATTGAACTCCGTGGGCAGCGCGAACCTATGAGCGACTGTATTCACAAGTAAGTCACATGTGTCCTTGTCGAACGATGTTAAAATTTGGGCGCCCAAAACTGGTTTGGTCCTGCAATAGAGTCGTTAAAAACTCCAGTACAGGGCGCAGCACATAAAAAGGCTATACAGTACACGACTCTGAACTGGAGAAAACCAATATAGGCAATTTTGTAATTGTCAGTGTGCTGTGTCCTGAGTCACGTTTTTATGTATTGCCCTGTGCATAAGGTTTCAGCGTAGGTTTTTAGCGATATTGAGTGTTCTTGATTGTCGATTCAGTGAAAAGTAAATCAATTTTTGGTTCTAAAAGAACACAGCATGTGTAGTAATGTACAAGGTGTGGGCAGGTAAACTGCAGTTACTCTCAGGTACATGTAGAAATGACAATGCACACACACTGTACTGCAACTGGTTACCTATTTGCCTAAACTATATTTTATGTACATCTGTGTAGACGATGCAGATACACTGCATATCGCCAGTTTGCAAGGTGAGTATGGCACAAGCTTGGAAAAAACAAGATCATGGTCATCCCAGCCTGTGCAGTGAAGAGGGTCTGGCAAGCCTTTCCCACAGAAAATGCCACAGGCTTCAAGTACCCAAGATCCTAACTGGGGGTACCTCTTCGCACAGCTCGCCTATCACATTTAAAATAATTCAGCATCTGTATTTAGGATGATCTATAGCTCTCAGGGTGATGCATGGCTCATGAGTTCAACATGTTGTGTTGAAACACAACACTAGTCCTTTTTAATGAGTCTTGCGGAACGATAGGTGAACACTCCTTTCGTGACATTGTGTACCATTGCTACAGTGAACAATTTCTTGAGCAAGACTGATGAACGAACAAAAAATAGTCTTGTCTTCCAAATATGTATGTTCCTTGTAACTTCCGCATTTGTTAAGTGACCCATGTTGATGTCCCCCCTCATGTAATGCCTGCAATGGCCTTTGAGATATATTCATCAATAAATAAATATCAAAACCGGAAAAAGATGTAACACGTATCCTCTCTTTGTGTGAATGATACATAGACATTCTCAGAAGATTTGTACATAGTCACACTTTGCCTCATTTTGCATAAAGCCTAGTTCCACCTCTTACATCATCTCCACATCTTCAATCTCCAAAGCAGTACAAGGCTAAAGTAATCAGCTACTACATAAAAAGAAGGAGGGGAGGAAAACAAATGCTGGCACATCTAAAATTCGAAGAAACCCTGGTACTTTCACGAGGCTACTCACGGCTCAGTGCTGGATCAGATCCCGATGGAAAACAACTTTTCTGAGCCTCAGCGATAGATTCCCTTGATTGCACTGACTGTGAGGCACATCTCATTGGCTTGGTGGCAAGTGGGCTTGCGTCTGATAGTAAGATTTGGAAGAAAGGGAGGAAGGAACATCTCTCTACGGTCTTAAGAAGGATATCAACGTTACCTGTCAAGGTACAGCATTTCATGTTGCTTTCAGTAAGTACAACACTCCTCATAGCAGTTACCATTCGTGTTGGGAAAGCATGCTGAAGTTAGCTCAGGCAGTGCATCCAGAACTGTGAATCGGGTTCATAGAGAGCAGCTGGTGAGAGGGACAGCAACAGTGTCCAGTAAAGACTCTCCAGGAATTTTGTGCAGGCTTGGGGGTCACACCTTTTAATAGTGTTGATGGAAAGCAGGGTGTGTGAAACACTGACTTCTGGTAGATGAATTCTTGTTATTTATAACCAGGTACCCATGTTCTAGTAATCTAGAAAAAGCCTTGGCTCTCTTGGAGGAAATTGCTAATGAATCTGAGTGTATTTTGTGGAAACAGGTTGTAACTGCCTTTCAATCCACCCTTCTTAGTTGCCCTAGCAAAAGCAAATATGTAATGCTGTACACCATATCTGATGCTAGCACACTAATTGCTTTGAGTGTTCTCATGCTTCTGAAATGGAGCTACCTCGTACATACGCTGTGCCATGTCGGCAAGAACATAAATCAGACTGCCTTTACTTTTTAAATTGGCCCTTCAGTGCTTCATGTGACTGCAAGAATGGCACCCCCAAAACAATAGGCAACAAGAATGATTTCTGCAATGTATTGAGCTTTGTAAAACAACAACTTTATTTGAAAATATATTCCAAAAGCCGGGTGACAACCTCATAATGTAGCGTCCTTTACTGCAAACACCGCTCAACACAACAAATAAAAACAGAGCGTAAACGTTTTGTCGCCTATCCGGGTGGCATCATCAGTACAACAGAGGCCAAAGATGAGCACATCAGCTTATCTAAGAGGGAATCTTACACATCCGATAGGGGGCCACGGTATGTATTACAGGCTGAAGCATCACGCCTGATAAAGCAGGATTCTAAGAACTTTCTAGGGCCCCATCGCTAGTCATGAGCAAAGGTTACTGCACCATCAAAATATATATCCCTTAGGACAGCAGTGGTAGACTGATTCGGTCCTGTTTAGTTAAGCTAAGCATTAGTAGCCCTGGCAACTGGCTCTTTTAGTCTTGTCCCACGTCTTTTGTCTATCTCGCCAATGTAGGTTGCATCACATTCTATGCACTCAGCTTGATATGCACAGTCAAAATGCCTGATGGGCACACTGCCCTCCAAATAGCGTATGAAATACATTGGATGAAAGGAATGCGGACCACCGATGTGACTCCTTTGATGTTGTTTTTGATTGTTCTCTGTTGGAGGGATGATGCCACCTGGATAGGCAATGAAACGTTTACTCTCTTTATTCTTAATTGTTGTGTTAAGCCAGTGTTCTGAGTAAAGCATTTTACATTATGAACTTTGTTTGAATGATGATTAGTGGTGAGCTTCATACCCTGGGCCACTACTCTAACAATTGCTTGTGGTAGTGTGGCGAAATGGAATAACGAGCCTTGTAGATAATTTACTTGGCAATATATTTATTTATCTCGCATAGGTTGAAGAACCCAGTGTGGTGTTACATAACGGAGGGGCACGTAATTATACAAGACCGATCACCAAAAGGCCTTGCTTTTGACTAGATTAAAATGTGAAGCGATTGTAATATAACAAATGCTGCATGGTGGCGATATGATAGGTTCTCCTCACGAGTTGTCGCCACAGTTACGGTTAGTTGAGAAACTGCATATCCAGGTAGCAGGATCAAATTTTAATTAGGCTACTTTGGCCAACACGCGAGCGTAGAGCACAGTGTCAAAAGCCCTTACAAAATAAAAAGAATACTACATCTACATGGACCCAGAAATCAAGACAGTTTGAAATGCTGTGAACGAATTCCACTACGTTAGTTTTGCAAGAATACCCTTTTCTAAAGCCATGCTGGAATTTAAAAAAAGAAATTGACAGAGTCAACTTGGTTGACAACGTGGTAGTACATGATGTGCTCCATTAGTTTACAGGGAACCCTAAAAAGTGGAGCTGGTTAATAGATAGAAGGAGCATAGTTGTCACCTCTTCTGAAGACAGGAATAAGCTTGAGACCTATGTCCTCGACTCGCACACATACTAAGAACCTTTGACACAGATTAACGTATCTTCATTCCAGCTCTTTCACTTTCAGATGTTCATCTCTGTTGAGTGGTCTGTCATTCTTGTAATACAGATTGGAATTGAAATGCAGGTGCATAAGGGATGCTCTGAAAGAAAAGTGTTTGGTTTTAGTCCTCTTAATGTTCCTGAAAACGAAAACAAACTTCACGGTGACTATTCTTCTGAAATGAGCAATTCCAGGATGACAGCAAAAAAAAATATATCTCGCCGTATCATTATATCCACCTGACACTTCAATTGAATAATGGCAGTTGAAGATGACGATGATTCAATTTAATGACGCATAAGCAACTCGGGCTACAGTGCGCCAAAACCATGGTAAAACTGTGACTTGTTATACGATTATACTAAAATAATATACTTTGTTGGTTGGTAAATTGAGATACAGACAAAAACATGATATGATGAAAATAAGCAATTGAAGAAAAGGCAATTGTTGGCTTTGTGTGACTGATGTCGAGTTTGCCACACTACGTGTTGAATAATAATGTACGCTGATACGCTGTAGCATATAACCGTGTATTCACACGAGCGTGTTTTCTGACGGCGCAGCGACTGAAGGAGCGAGAGGGGTAAATGATAAGGCGCTGAGGCTACGCCCTTTTGGAATGCCTACACAGATAGTGTTCCAATGTGCTGTCGGCTCAGATGCTGGGGAAGCCGGGGATGACGTTCGCGCTGCGGTTGAACGTTGCAGCATTAATTTTATGTGCACGGCGCTTGGTACACAATGGACGAAAGAAAGCGAAAATTTGTGGCTCTTGCTTTTCTTATTGACGGTAGTGAATGCTGCCACGAAAAGAAGCTTTTAAAGAAGCGAATGAATGGGTGCTGAGGAAAGAGTACGGTCTGCAAAATAGCCTTCCACGGGAGTTACGACACGAGGACCCATTTGTCTACCGCAAGGTTTTGGGAATCGATGCGGCCACTTTTAAATACATTCTGCTCCGCATAGCAAAGCGCAGAAGGAGAGTATAGAGGCCAATATGCGGGACAGTATACTAGCCAGTGATCGTCTTTCCGCAACCCGTCTGCAACAGGTTCCTTCGAATTATGTGCGCTTAAACATACCTCTAAATGTATAAAACGTTCGTAAATGAGAGTGAGCGGGAAAGAGTGTAGGAGAGAGTACTGTGGGTCGTCGTTTTTTACCGTGAATCCGCAGCAGTCTGACGGTGTTGAGCGTGGTGTAAAGCAGAGACGATTGTGGGCGTAAAGGTCGCACCTTTCGAACACAGTAAAAACAGCTTCACCGCATAGCAGGTTCTGCGCCAATCATTGCCGTGCTCTCACTTCTGATTGGAGGACAGAGTGGAGCGTACACCTTTTTGTGTCAATTGTGTCTGTGTCTGTGGTGGTCCCTCTGCCGCACGATCCGCTAAAGCAAGAAACCTTGTCCTCTTTCTGCAGAAGGGAGGTCTTGCTCAACGGCCCATCTAATACTTTGCTGTCCCCGACGAACTCATGCACCCTCAACGCATCTCCACCCTTCATTCTCTATCCTCCATCCGTCTTGCTTTTTTTTTTCTCGGCGAGCTTGGCTAGCTTTGGTAGCTTTAAATTCCTTCGTTTCATTGGCCCCATTGCTTTAGGCGTTGGACAGGCCATGTTTTTGTGTCTACTACTCATTCCCAGTAAAACGTTCATCGCGTATACCGGTGGGATAGCGAGAAGAGTTCACATCCACTCAAACAACCCTTATGATCTTTCCTGTTTCTTTTCTTTTTCTCTTTTTCTGGTGGGGGTAAATTACTGTCCCATACATACATACAAAATTATGGAACAAAACGAAATTCAATTGTGCCAATTCAAAACGAATTGGCACTTTTTGCATATCGCGTTATATAGGAAGCTCCCCTAGTGACTAATTATGAAATAATGTCATGACAAAGCGAGACGCCATCACGTAAGTGTTGCATCTTCAGCACTATAGCTTTATCCAGGGGTAAAGCACGTTACTCTAAAGCGCTGTGGCAGTTCCCAAACTGTGTGGCCGCGATGAATGGGAAACACGTAAGAATAGTGAAACCGTGGAAAACTGACTCCCTTTATTAAAACTGATCGTTTTCGTTGGTGCTTGTCAGAACACGATGTATGCACACAGTGGCATCCCGCGAATGCACCGCATGACGTGATGATGACCCCGGGGTGCTACCATGTAGGCTTGTGTAATGACAGCCCTAAAATATTATACCATTACATGGTTAATTTATGATGCCAGACAACTATGAATATGCGTGACCTTACAGTGGCCGGCTTGGGGATAAAATTTTGCCCCCCTTTGTCTTACCCGGCGTGCGATACTGCTCACACATTTCTCGTTTTTAAACCAAACTGCTAGCGTCCTGAGCCGATACCTTTTGGTTTGGAACGCGAATGCTGCCAACTCGTTATTATTAATTAACAGCAACTGATACAACGACTGTACTGTGAATATGGGGACCCAAAAAGTGTTTTGATGTACACATCTACCGTTGTTTCGACGTCCGGGTGTCTCTTTACCATTTCAAGAGCGAGCTTTTCCCACATGGCATGTTTCCTTGGTACATTTCGATTTTGCTCATCGGCAAGCTTCCACAAGATCGGCTGTTGCTGTACCTGGTGTATTAGATAATAAATAACAGAGCTTGTAACATTGGCAACAGAGGGTAACTTCTTTTTCGCTCCGTCCTCCTTCTGCGCGTCAGTCGTCAGATTCTGTGCCCCGCGAACAAACTATCCGTGTGCGTCTTTCTGACGGACGGAGCAGCTGAGCGCAGTGATGTTGCACAAGGCTCTTTGATATCTCGCCAAAAATACAATAAAAACGTGCGCGCTTCATAGATTCTGCTGTGCGATAAGCTCCGCCCGCGACCGAATGGTTGGATGATTGCGTGATTATGCTGATACCTCCTTCTCCTCCTTCAGTCGCTGCGCAGTCAGAAAAGGCGCTCGTGTGAATACACGGTGAAGTACAACCATACACACGCTCAATATGTGGTGGATATGTGAAACCAATATACACATACTTACATTTCAAACTTTCTTGAAAAAGGCAGTCCAAGTCTGTCGGATTTGCCAGACTCTATACGAAGCCAGTAAGCACAGCGTGGAATGACTGATTCATCTTTCGAAGGCAGAGGGGTGCAGCTACCACGACGCTTCGTCATGTCAATGCTTCGGAGCGGCATAGCCTAGTAAGAAGCCATCAGAAGGATCTCATAACGATAACTTGGTCGAAAAAGTGGAGGGTTCTGTGGGATATGTAAGAAAGCATACGCGTTACACAACAGCTACGAGAATGATCGACTGCACCTGCATGGTTTTCAGTACGTAGACTTGGAACTGAAAAATAAATGTGCTAACCTTGTTGATACTACTTTTCCGTCAGGACCACACGAGAGCACATTTGGTTTTTTTAGTTGAAGGTATCATCAGGTCCCCATGCTCCTTTGAGATGCAGCAGACAGAAGTTCGCTGAGGCGAGTGACTGCCGTTGCGGTTCGTCGCTTCGCAGCAGATCAAGAAAAGTACACCGCAACGATAGGTGAAACGTTCAGAATATGATGACCAACTCCAACTCCAACACCAACCCAATGACCCGAACAAAGAGGATGAACCGGGAGTCACACAAGTTCGCAGTTCGCAAGCTCGGCATACGGCATCCATTACAGGTGACCGGATGCGGAAGTATATATCGAACGCCGTGTACAGATTGAAAAGAAAATCGTAGAAACTGTTGCAGGTGATAAATGCAGGGTATATTTTTCTTTTTGAGGCTCTGTAACAAAAACATATTAACGTAGAAATGCCATTTCATGAAGGAAATTGACAGATATTGCGTGACCACGTGACGCGTTTGAGCCAATTGTGGGTGTTGCGAGTGGCCCCCGTGTTGACGTCATCTTGATGGTGGGCCGGGGTGGATATTCTATATAAACGTATGTTTTCTCAGTTTGACGCTAGGCGTGCTGCACTCGGATGAAGTCGAATGTTTAAAATTCGAGTTTAGAGAAATCGTGGGGTTTTAATGCGTGTATTTTCGCATGGAGAGCCCTTGTTGGGTGCTTTATCGACTACAAGTACGAAAGAGCTCCCACAGTTTCTGGTCAGAGTCCCTTTAAAGGAAAGCTTGGCAGAGGCCCCAGTACTGGCTAACTTTGATCCATCACTGCCAACACAAATTCACGTTGATGCCTCCCATACTGCGTTTGGAGCAGTTCTGTCACAGAAGCACGGGATGACGTTCGTGTTGTGGAGTACGCAAGCAGGAAGGTGCCCGATTTCGATAGACATAAGCACAGCACAGACCTGGAGGCAATTGCAGTGCATTGGGCCATCACCGATAGATTTAACACATACTACGAAGGACTTGAGCACTTTGACATCTACACAGATAATTGGGCTGTGTCTCACCTAATGTCAAAGAAAAATCCGAATCGGCGCTTTGCCCGTATCGTTCTGGACTTGATGTGCTATAATTTCACAATTCGACACACGGCAGGGAGTACAAACAGTGTCGCGGATACTTTATCTCGAATGCCAGAAACCACGCACAGGGTTTTCGTTCTCGAAGCTGAGGACTCCAGACTGAGCTCCACACAGAGAAATGACCCACACACTGCATCAATCATCCAAGAGATGGAGTCTGGAAATGCAAGTTCACACTATCGTATTGTGAATAATTGCCTAGTACACGTCACTCAGGAACGGGAACGGGAGAGACTGCGAATCGTTGTACCCGACAGCCTCAAAGCAAGCGTCCTTCAAGAATACCACGAAAATGACGGACATGGCGACACCACTCGAACATTGTCAAAAATACAACGGCGCTACTTCTGGGAACACATGCATCGTGATGTGGAGAACCACGTTAAGCAATGTGAAGTGTGCCAACGGTACAATCCCAGTACAGGTGTACAAGCAGGCTTCATGAACCCTCGTGTGCCATCCGACTCACCATTCGAAACCGTTGCAATGGACCATGTGGGGCCAATTAACTCACAGGATTGCAATAAGTACTTCATAACAGCAGTCGATGTGACAACGCGTTTCATCAGCACGCGAGCTGTCCCAGATAAGTCTACAGAACATGTTCTGAAGTTCCTCGATGAAGACATCATTTTTACTTTTGGAACTCCAAGATTCTTCATTACAGACAACGACCGGGTGTTCACATCGCGGGCAGCCACACGTTACTTTAATGAGAAAGGCATTACTCACAAACTAACTGTGCCCTACATACCGCAAACCAACGGATTAGTGGAATGTGCAAACGGCAAAGTTTTGTCCACGTTGAGACAAAACATTAGTGGCGACATAGACCACTGGAGTGAGTACATTGCTGAAACAACCTTCCAAGTGAACAACATGCCACATATTGGACTCCGGACATCACCTTTTGAATTGTTATTCAACTATGTGCCACGAAGAACTTTGGACAATGAACTGTCAGTGCCATCAGACGACGAAGATGATATTGAAGCTAAACGTGCACAGGCGCAAGCAACACTGACAAGTTATCTTCAGAGCATGAAGCGAAGGCATGACTTGAGGCATCGTCCGTCACCACTCAGTATTGGGGATAAAGTTTGGTACAGCAAGGGATTTAGAGATACCAAACTCGGACCATTGTACGAAGGACCGTACACAATTGTGGACTCTGACAAAGACACATATACTATAGAGAGGAGTGACAATACTGTCGAGGACATAAGACTTGCCACTGCGCGGCAACTTAAGCACGCCTACGCTCAGCCAACAGACAGCAACACCATACCGCAGTCAGAAGAGTCTTTATTGACAGAAGAAAGCACAGAACAAGCAACGGCTTCCGAGGTCGTCCAGCAACAGGAAACTCCTGCGCCAACGGGGCAAGAATCCCACCACCGTCGGAGAAGGGCCCCAATATGGATGCAAGACTACATTATGCTGTGAGCGGGACAACCGCAAAGTGGGACGACGACATTGCGAGGGCGCAATGATTTGGAGGCCAGCCGTGTTGAGAGACGAGGAACTAGCGCCACCTTGGGGAGAGGAGACGAGATAGGCAGGGAGAGGGAGGGGAGTTCTTCCTGTTCCGGTTCACTTTTGTTATGTTTTTCGTTTGTGATGAATGTAATGTGTGTAATCGATCATCATCCGGATAATAAGTCCGTTTAACGTTTGTCCTTTGTGTGGCATCAAATGGGAGGACAGCTGACAAAGGGCATGATACTTGGCAATACCGATCGCGTTGTCAGGGCGTAACACAAGACATCCCACATCAAAATCTGCACTTGATAAATACACGAGCTGAATAACTTGGAGCGCCGCCAGAGGGGAACGTCGCTGCGGCTCCGGGAATCATGGGACATACGTTTTTTCGCTCGCGAGGGTGATATCTGCTATGCCGGGCGCTCACACCTGACACGGTTGACACCGACGCACTGACGAGTCTGCCAATTCCTTGTCATAAATTCTCTTGCACAGTTAGCAGCACCGTATAGTTCATTTACTATCGTTAACGCTTACTCCAAGGTACATATAAATGGTAGCGAAGGCGAGAAAAAATACCAAATCTGTGTTAGCAACCCTGCACCCTTCATGATACACATGCGAGCGTGGTTGTTGAGGGGCAAACTACGAACGTAAACAAAAATAATTTGATCGGAGGCGCGAATAATGTGTGTATTAATCCAATATGCATATTTTTAATATAGCAATTCGCCCGGTCTGCCAGTAATACAAGATTATAGACAGAGCCGAGTACGGTTCCGGTTCCTGTCCCTCAGCATGTTGTTAGCTACGAGTTTGCCGTAGTTGACTGCGCACTTTGTGACTGTTGATAGCCGTTTTCTTCTTCATCGTCGTCTTTTCAATTTCAAACCACCAAGTCAAACAGGGGACACTCCTCGGAGAACTAAGGTAAGGCAGGCACACACGAACAATGGTGAAACACAACAGAACGCCGGTAAACCTGTTCCTGCAGGCTCTACGGGGAGACGCACCATGTCGAGGCGCGTACATAAGCGGTGCCTCCTGAAGGAGAAAGGAAACTGTGACGCCGATGACACTATGGGCGGTATAAGTTTCCACCGTTTTCCTCGGGACCCCTTGAGGTGAGTTCCTATATATTATAAGTGTCTTCGGCCGAGAACGGAGCTGAGTCACTTGGTTGAGGACGTGCAGTGTTTGCTGAAGTACAATGCGTACCTCTCCCCCCGAGTTTTATTGAGAGCGCGTGAAGTGAACATAGTGCAAGTTACATAAGATTAATAGCGTTTCAATGGTATCACCTGTTTTCCAGCTTTCAGACTGTATGGACACTCCCTGGATAGGTCATCCTTCCACAGTGAAGTGGTAAACATGTAAATATTTAAGCATGTGGCTGCTGGGCTGCTTTCAACGAGGAGTTTTGCAACGATTTGCATGTACGGGACACAAAGGGCTGTGCTGCATGTGCTTACATGTACCCAATGCTAGCATGTTGATGGCTTGCTTTGCTTGCTGATTTTTTCTTTTTTTTTAGCTCTGAATGTAGGGCATATAGGGTCAGGCTGCTGTAGCTAGTGCATGTTTTCGTGGCACAGCTTTGCATAATTCTTCAACAATAAAACTGCTTCGCAGGTACAAGGCGTGGCTGGAGTTTTGCAACCTGGAGGCGGATACGAGTCTAATTTCCATTCGCTCTAAGGTCCTGTGCTCCCAGCACTTCGCACCAGTTGCTTATTTGCGCACAGGAAGGCTTCGGTGGGATGCAGTTCCTACATTGAAGCGCACACTGCATGGCGTTGGTAAGTATAATACAAGTCGGTATGCTCAAGTTATCACATGAAAATGTTGTAACTCTAGAGGCAATTATTGCGAGTGCTACTGGTGGTTTACAGGAGGAAGTAGTGCCTACGCCAATCAGAGCAGACTTGAAAGCAGTGGGCCTTCAACGGAGGAACGTGTGCAAGCTGTGGTAGCCTGCGATGACGACAGCACAGGAGCAATACACCTTCACCAGATGAGTCATCCTTGCCATGCTGAAGGTATACTTGAGTAACGTAGTTGTTGGGTTGGCTAACTGTACGACATCATCTGCTTCATCAGAGTGTGGTACTGAAGAAAGTCAGCAACAGCGTGATCTGTCTCATCAGGACCATAGCTACGCACAACACGCACCAGCCTTGTCAACACAGAGCACTGTTGTCTCCCCACTAGCTGCAGTTGTCACTCCTCTGCCAGGAACGTCGTCTGGTGTACTGCGTGCAGTCTCGTCACCTCAGCACTTAGGAGGTATGTGACGAATACTCTACCGCCATGAAGTCCGCAGACTTGTGAATGCTTTTTGATCACCATTTGCAGGTGGAAGTGGCTGGCATCCCCCCAAAGATTGCCCATCGTCCAGTAGTCTGGCAGCTCCAGCACAGCCAACAAAAGGCAATCTGGATAACCTCCGCAAGAAAGTGCTCCAGTTGCAAGCCCGCAACAAGAAGCTTCAGAGAGACCTTGAAAGGCGTAGGCGAACGAGGACCATCTGTGACCTGATGGAGCATGTGAGGTGTCACGTCTCTGGAACTGTCGCAGACTTCATGGAGGCACAGATAAAAATGGGAGGTGTGTGCAAATTTGGGCGCCGTTGGTCACCACCAAACAAGACATTCGCGCTGAACTTGTACTTTCACAGCCCCCGTGGCTACAGGTACTGCCGAAAGCTGTTCCACTTGCCGTCAGTGAGGTCACTACAGCTGTGGATGAAACGTATCCCACTACGACCTGGATTTTCAGATGAAGTCTTTGATGTTGTGAAGCGAAAGGTGACAAACTTCTCTGAAATGGACAAGCTCTGTGTGATAATCTTCGACGAGATGCACATCAAGAGGGAACTGGAGTACAATGCAACAGAAGACTGTTTTGAAGGATTTCCGAGCTGTGGCAACTACTATGCTCCCTCTGAGTTGGCAAACAAAGCACTTCTCTTCGTGGCTAGAGGCATTTGTACCCCATGGAAGCAGGTCTTAGGCTACTTCTTCACTCACAGAGCAGCATCTGCTTCAAACTTGGGAAGAGAAACTGCTTGAATGCTACCACCGCCTCCTGAGTGCAGGATTGAGGCCAAAAGTTGTGACATGTGGCCAAGGAAGCCAGAATATCTCTCTACTGGGGAAGCTGGTTACAACTGCGAAGCCGTATCTCACTATTGGTGATGAGAAGCTGTTCTTCATATTTGATCCACCCCACCTGCTGAAATGCCTTCGCAACATGCTGTTAAAGTATGACTTCCAGGTTGGCAACCACATCATAAGGGCGCAGCATATCCGGGATGCTTTTGCCATTGACAAACAGCTTGAAATACGGTCCATGCCACGGCTAACTGATGGGCACTTCAATTTAACGTTCAGCTCAAAAATGAAAGTCAAACTGGCTGCACGTATCTTCAGCAACCATGTTGCAGCCTCAATGTTCACCTTATCTACTTTCCACCAGCTACCACCTGATGCCATCCACACAGCCAGATTTGTTGAGCGCGTCGACCGTCTCTTCGACACTCTTAATAGTAGCCACCTGCATGGCAAGACGAAATATTCTTCGGCAACACAACAGGGGTCTGCTCACAAGGACTTCTTGCTGGAGTGCCTGTCCGAGTTTGAGAAGATTACAGTTCTTGGATGCAAGAGACCACCCCCGTGTATCCGTGGCTTCTGCTTGACCATGACTTCCGTGCTTCAGCTCAGCGAAGACCTGCGAAACTCTGGCATACAGTACCTCCTCACTCGAAGGCTGAACCAGGATGCACTCGAAAACACCTTCTGCATAATTAGGACAAAGTGTGGAAGCAACCCTGACTCCAGCTGCATTCAGTTCCAGGCAGCAGTAAGGCATCTGCAACTCGGACAACTTTTTAAGACTACGCAGGGCTCAAACTGTGCTGAAGACGTGGACTCCCTCCTGGCGGCAATACCTATTGGTTCTAACTACATGAGCAGACTTGGATGTTTTGCTGCCACACACATTACTGACGATGTCATCGTGGCACCCAGTGAGTCGCCATCACTGCTTGGGTCCAACAGCACAACATTCTTCGCAGGGTGGCTTGGTGCAAAATTTCTCGGTGCTCACACTTGCCCCTCTGAGCAGAAATGCAAACTGCTGGAAGACAATGCCACATTTCAGGACAGTACCCAGCTATTACTTTATTTGAGTGTAAAGAATGTGGACAGTACTGACTTTGGAAAGCTGTCAGTTCCTCTTCCTGCCTTTGCGACGTTTGTGGGTGCGTGCGAGGAGGCCTTCAAAGCAAACGTCAAGACATTCTTCACCTCCCAAGGGGTCAGGTCCAAGCTGTGTGAAGTGTTGGACATACTTGTGCCAAAGACATTGAGCTTATATTCTTCATCAGTGTATGATGATTTATTTCACTTTTTTCGCAGGGTGCGACTGTTCTGGTTTGTACGACATAGGAATGAGGAAGTACGAAATAGTACGTTACGTCAAAAGGTACTGCAGCAGGCAGTGAGACCAAGTTCATAATCTGTGCACGTTGTTTTGATGTAACCAGAAGTTATTTTCTTTCCATGCAAAAGCATATGCATGGTTCTGTTGTCTATCCAGTGCTTTCAGTTGTAACCTAGATTGCACATGATCTCTTGTGATTCTTTCATTCCTGTCTAGCGTACGATTGTCATAGTGCACTTTTACACATAGTTCCTTACTGTGTTGTTTGTATTTTGACAGCCATGCAGAGTTCAGTAGTGTGTGCCCATTTATATGTTTAGTGTATGTACACCTGTGTTCAAGATACCTAGCATACATTTTCTATTTTGAATCTTCAGCAGTTTGCTATTCTTTGATACGTATTAGGTGTATCCCTGTGGAAGCCCCAGCCATCATCCCATAATAAAGTTGTTGTTTGCTTCCCCTTGTATATAGACTCCTAGCATGGATTTTCTATTTTGGATCATCAGCAGTTTGCCCTCTCTTTGATATGCATTCAGTGTATACCTGTCTACATAGATCCCTAGTACGTAATTTTATATTTTGGATCCTGTGCGGAGTTCAATAGTTGTGTGCACAACTGCCAGTATGTACGTGCAGTTATGTGCAGGGCTAAGCACTTTGTGCAGCTTGAAAACCTACACCACGTAGCAAAATGTACACAAAATAGCAGAAGCAGAAAACATTGTCAATGCTTTGACATGCCTTTAATACAAAAATGCTGTTGTAATCAAAGTAGTAGTCATGAACAGTGTGTATGCTCTGAACAAGGTTGTCATTGCTGGAAGCTGATATTATTTTGGATGTTTTGCAAGATAAAGTATCACAGACTTCTAAACTGAGCTAATGGACTTGTGCCTTCTAATTCCTCCATAGCATTCATTACAAATGCCAAAAACTGTTGGGAGACATAGCACCACACAGCATGCAAGTATCATATAATGTGACCCAAAAGTGCAAATATGTTCACTTCCGCCTTCTTGGTACGAGAGATATGTGGAAAGCTCCAGATGTGCATGGGGACAGCAATAGTCCTGGGCCCTATCTATGTTTGCTGGAATTTGTACATTATCTTTTTGTGCTTATTCACTACATAGGCGGTCATACTAGTTATTGCACATTATTCTGTCGTGGGTGTTTATACTGGAGTTGGACGGACTACATAATACTGTTTATACTGTATTTATACTGTTTACAATGCCATGGCGAATTTACCTGTGATAAAAGAAAGCAAGCCCCCACCTGGTCTCCTGTGTCCTTTGTTGCACGCATGTCGCTAGTGTCATCTCTGTTCACAAATTGTTCATGAGCTTTTGCTCTTGGATTTACTATCAACAGCGATTGTGACATTCTGCGGCTCGGCATCGCGGTGGAAGGAACGCGCAGCGCGAGCGGCTGGCACGCCCCGTGCTATACGTAACGGTGACGTACCACGTGACGTCCAGGTGACGTCATTATGACGAAATTTGTAGTTTGCCCCGCAACGGATGGATGGCGCTGACGGTCTTTATCATGGCCGCCCTTGAAGACGTGGTGGCCAATGCAAGCTTCGCTACCATTTATATGTACCTTGCTTACTCTCCTACACTACATAGGTGTTGTTTACGTGCGTCACTGCTCAAGACAGCAGGCGTTGATAAACGTGATCAATGCATGCAGGTAAGGCTCTTTCTCTAAATATATGAAGGGAGTTGCCTCAGGACAGAAGCCGCCGATATTACGAACAGAGACTGTTCTTCTTCTGGGCACCGTCCTCATCATTGGCATGGTATTTAAAGGGTTAGGGGTGTAATGGAGGTAGAAGGGAAAAGCATATTTTATTTGTGAAGTGTTTCTAGGGTGCCTTGTGATTTGTTGATACCGGACGGGTGAAGAGCTTTGAACTTGTATATGAGAGAAGTCTCCCTATCACGTCTGTCACGTGTGGATCTAAACCCGTTTTCTAGAATATATAGTTTAATGTTGTCAAAATTGTGACCAGGAACGTTAAAGTGTTCGGCGACTGCTTTGGGGAGTTTGTTGGACGTGTCGGTTCTGTGTCCGGTAAGGCGGTTGTTCATTTGTTGGCCGGTTTCACCAATGTATTGCATAGAGCAGTCGCCGCATTCAATGCAGTATATGACATTGGAGCTTGTGCATGTGAATGCGTGGTTAACGGCGTGGGTGTAATTGCTCGCAGTGCTTTTGACGGAGTTAGCGTGTTGAACGTGCTTGCATGTTTTGCAGCGCGGGAGGTTGCAGGGTCGTGTTCCTGTGTATGGGGTGCTGGTTTTGCTGATTTTGGCATTGACCAAGGAGTCTGCTAGGTTTTTTGCGCGTCGGTATGTCACCTGTATGGGATGGGTGAATATATTGCTAAGTCGGTCAGTGCTTTGGAGGAGGGGCTCGTGCTTCTGTAGAATGGCTTTGATGTTTGGAAGTGCGTTGGAATATCTTGTGATGAAGCTTATTTGACACGCGTCAGGATTTTTTCGGTTTTCCAGAACCCCGTTTCGATCGAGTGTGAGTGCCTTGCGACGGAATTCGGTTAGGAGGGAGTCTGGATAGTCCCTTTGGGCAAGTGTACTGCAGAGTTCATCAAGCTTCTCAGCGTAATCTGTGTCGTTTGAACAAATTCTGCGTAGTCTTACACTTTGCCCATGAGGAATTCCAACCTTACAGTGACGCGGGTGGTGACTCTTGAAGTGAAGGTATTGTTGTTTGTCAGTTGGCTTTTTGTACAGGGTTTTGATGAGGTTGCCGTTGTCTAGTGATATTGTGGTGTCGAGAAAGTTAATTAAGTGAGTTGACTGTTGTGATGTGAACTTTATGTTGCTATGCGCGGTGTTCAGTAGATCTACGAACTTTTGAAAATCATGTTCCCCGTGTTCCCATATTATCAGTATATCATCGACGTATCGAAGGTACACAGTGGGCTTTAATGAGAGGGCGCTGAGAACTTTGTTTTCTAAGAACCCCATGAAGATATTTGCGTATGTGGGCGCAACAGGTGTGCCCATACTTGTACCGTGTACTTGTAGGTATAGTATTCGTCATTGAACTCGAAGTAGTTCAGTTTAAGGACCAAGTCCATTAGAGCGAGTATGGTTTCCGTGTCTTTTCTGGTGTTTGTTGTAGAAAGGGTATTGCAGAAGGCTGTGATTCCGTCGTTGTGTGGGATGTTAGTATACAGTGATGTCACATCCAGCGTGGCTAGTATTGTGTCCCTACCAAATGTACGAGTGTTGTTTATATCTCTGATTATTCTGAGGAGGTGGGGTGTGTCCTGTACATGCGATGGCAGTGTTGTCGGAATATGGTTTAAATGGTGGTCCAGGAATTTCGAGAGTCTTTCTGTTGGTGTGTTGTTATTAGATACAATTGGCCTGCCGGGGATGTCAGCCGTATAGAGCTCGTTGGCGTGTACCTTGTGGATTTTGGGCAGTAAATAGAAACGCCCTGCGCTTGTGTTTGATGGGGTGAGATATCTGAGGTCATCACGTGTGATGAGCTTTCGTTCGTGGAGGTCCTGTATGGCATTGGTTATTAGCGCCGTGTACTCCTTTGTTGGGTCATGGTCCAGTTTGAGGTAGTGTTGCGTATTGTTGAGTTGCCTATGAGCTTCAGAAATATATTTATCTGTGGGCCAGATGACGATACTCTCACCCTTATCTGCGGGCTTGATAATGATATCATCTCTGTCAGCTAGCGCTTTGATGACGTCACGCTGTGTTTTAGTGAGGTTGTGACCACGCGAGCTTTGGGAAATACCGCGAAGGATGTCATTGCTTACTTGTTTAATGTACAGGTCTAATGCGGGTTCTCGGCCGTGATTTGGTGTCCAGGTCGATGGTAGTCGGAGGTCGTCGTTGTTTTCTTGTGTTGTATGAGCGAAGAATTCTCTAAGGCGTAGCCGTCTCGCAAAGTCTGATATGTCTTTGTGGATTTCGTATTCGTTAAAAGAATTGAGTGTAGGGCAGAATGTTAACCCCCTAGAGAGGACTTGTAGTTCGTCGCAGAGAGCCTGATATATCTATTACGGTGCTTGCGTCAGCGTTTTCTCGGGTTGGTTCAGCGATGTTGCGGAGAGTTGTGGTTGTGGCGCTGGAAGTGATTTGTTCGGCTGCTGCGTGTGTCGTGTTAGTGGGTCCGGTATCCGTGTCATTGTTGGAATTAGGTTTTCCCAGTTTTGAGTGTTCCTTGTTAGCTAGCTCGCGGTTGAGTTGTTGAATGTATAGTTCGAGAGCGTTTGCCTCCGCGTCGGTGAGACTGATATTGTTCATATGGGCCTGGATCGTAGCGAGTTGCGCGTGGCACTGTTTCTTTAATATTTCTAGAAACGTACGGGCTGTGTTGTTAAGGGCTGATGCCCACTCTAGCTCTAGTTCAGGTGTCAGTTTTCCTAATGCAGGAGCTGCTTTAGGGGTGAGGTAAATGTTTTCTTATATTACTTCGCAGATGCTGTCTGTCCTTGCTATAGGAGCCTTCAAGGCCATATATCGAATCTACTGAAAAGTGAAATGCATTGGACGCCAGCGTTATTTGGTGACATAGCCCTTGACGTGACCCAGGCAAAAATCTGGAGTGGGACCACTTCAAAGTGGTTTATTGGACAGGTCCCACTTTGAGTGTGGGACCACTTAGTGACTGGGACCAGTTGAAAGTGGAACCAGCTTCACGATGGTCCCACTTGAAGTGGAACCAGTGGAATTGATCCAGTGGTCCCCTCTGCTAAGTGGTCCGGGATCCGGCCACTTAGCAGCCGGGACCACTGAATGCATGACCGAAAATAATGCGTAGAGATGCACATATTGCTCAAGTAATTACCGTTTATTCTGTTAAAAGCATACACTGAGCAGAAAGAAATAATCAGTACATCTCTACATTTACATACCACGTAGTATAAGTCTGATCACTCACTGTGTCTGGACAAAGCATATGCCTGACTGTGCGATGCACTCACGGACCACAGGGAGCTTTCGTTCGTTGGCCACCTCACATCTTGTATTTTCTTAGAGAAGATGACACGACACTCCTGTTTTCCATGCAGGTCGCGACATAAACCCCATTCCTCTTCACCGTACGTTCGGAATCTTCTTATCCTGTTTCTCTTCAAGTTCCTCCGAAGTTTCTAAAATGAAACATCTAATTAATAGTAATCAAAACATCACGGTCTTCACTCATACCTGCAAACATTCGCGACGTGCAGTCCGATTGGCGTTTCACAGTGCGTTCTTGCCTCTACGCCGTTTACGTCTTCTTTTCGTCAAAACTCTTCCGGGAAATCGACAATGTGTTGCACAGGAACCATTGTCATCGCATTGTCCTACAAAGCGCACTGAAACACACGTAAATACTGCACAGGAGATACACCATCCTTGTGACGGTTACTGAAGACAAACAACTTGCTGCGCCTCGTCGAAGTTCTAACTTCCAACTGCCACACCTGCCACTCTCGCTCTCGCCCTCTCGCTCTGTCGCTCGCCTCTCGCTCTCTCCTCTCCCTCTCGGCTCTCGCCGTTTGAAGTTTGAATTGCCGTGGCGTCTTCACATTGCATCAACCTCTGCAATTACATTTTCTTTTTTTGTTGTTGTCTTTCTTCTAGTATTTAGCTTAATTTTTGTTGTTGTTGAGATGTATTTTTTTACATTTCCCTGGTACTTAATATGTTATGATATTCACCTCAGATGAGAATGTGCACGAATTGGAGTTACAGCATTCGCAGACGCGCGCACCTGGATAAACAGCAATAAAAAGAGACCATGCCTGTGCTAAAATAGATCAGAGTAATAAATCAAACAAAACATGGCAAGTGTGGACAAGATGAAATCTCAAAGGGGGAAGCTGGGAAGCTGCCCAACTTGGAGTCTCAGCGACCATTCTGGGAACAAAATGGTACCTGTGAGGCCCCAGCTGGAACTTCTGGAACCATCTGAGACCAGAGTGGTACCACTGATGTCACCAAAGTGGAACCAGCCACCCCACTTGGGAATCCAGCTGGGACCATCCACATTCAACTGGAACCATTCCGGGACCATCAAACATCCAACTGGAACCAGTCCAGATTCAACTGGAACCATTCTGGGACCAGTCCAGATTTTCGCCTGGGGATGTATCGTGACATGGGCTTTTTACGTGTGATTAACTTCGTGGAGAAGTCCACGTGTGCTGAAACGCCTCACAGCATTTCGTAGTAATACTGGCAGTGCATATTAAGCGTTGTCACTGTGCACGATATCACAAAATGTGCAGAATAACAATGATATTGTAGAAACCGAAACTGGCCGTCCCGTCAATTTTTTTTACATCAAATTTTCACTCTCGCTGCGTTCGGTCACGGAAACAACCGACAGTCGGGTTTGTTGTCGACAGAGTCTCGATGACTGAATCACAAACAGTGTTTGGTTTGACGAATCTGTTTCTTTGTATGGCCTGATAACACAAAGGTGTACAAATGTAATACAAGCAAATGCCACGATATGCAGGAGCCGAGAGAAAGAGGGACCGGTTCTGATTCGTTTATGCTACCATCCCCTGCCTTACTGAGTATAGTGCGAGTTTTAAACACGTTTACATGGGCTCGTGTCCTTCAGGATTGAAATGTGAAAATGTGATATAAAGCAGGGTTTTGTGTGCATTCATGTTTCCAGGTTCACGATGCAATTTGAGGTGCCAAAAGGGCATTGGACAAAACAGTTGGGCAACTTCCCTGCTGCCTTCAATGAAGCGAAAATTTTGTTTCACCAAGAGCAGGCTGGTGCATCCAAGCATGGCAAGGAGGGATACAGGATGTACAAAAGTGACAAGGTGACAAATGTGCTTCTTCATTATGGCCAGGACTTCGTTGTTGTAAAGGCGACAGTGGAATCATCTTTTACACTGCGAAAACTGAGGCGAACAGTTACGAGAATTGGCGATGATGGAAACGTGACAGGAGGCCACTGCATATGCCCCGCAGGAACAGATGGTACGTGTAAGCATGTATGTGCACTGCTGTGGTTCCTACTTGATGTGATCAGGCAGGGCCTGAAGTATGTGCCAGATGTGGCATCCTGCACTGAAAAGCCACGAAAGTGGGGGGTTCCAACCGCACGTGCCATAAAGCAGTCTGCTCCAGTGGAACGTTTCGAGGAACTAGTGTTTGTGAAGCATGTGCCACTAAAGCCTTCAAACAACCAGAACTATAGTAGACACACATCTGTAAGTGCCACTGTTTCATCCGCAGCATTGCACACCCTCCACAGGGACCTTATGGAGCATTCCCTTTCTCCGATGCTTGCTGCAGTTTTGGAAGAGACTAACATACAGCCAGTACCACGACGTAAACATCCTGATACAGAGACTAATGAACCGGATGAGCCACCAGTGAGGCTACCTGTTGCTGCTCTCTGGATTGGAGCAACAAGAACAACGTGTTCAAGGACTCTTACACTTGAAGATGCTCAAGAACTTGAGTGTAAAACACGAAATCAGTCTCGAAGCTCCCTGTGGCACAGTGAAAGGCATGGCAGAATCACTGCCTCAAGGTTTGGGGACATTGTGAGGCGGAAGTCTGCAGTAACGGAAAAATTTGCACGTGATGTACTAGCAGGTTCTGGGGGACGCCCCACGGCTTGCATGGCTACTGGGAGCAAAAATGAAAAGGCAGCATTACAGAGGTACACCGAGAAAACTGGGAACTGCGTGTACACTGTTGGTCTCTGCGTAAATCCAGGTGTTCCCTTCCTGGGTGCCTCCCCTGATGGACTGGTGCTTGACAAGACTACAAATGAGTTTGGTCTAACTGAGGTAACTTTAGCAAAAGCTATGCACCTGCAGGTGGAGAACATTGCTGACGCCATAGAACACGCACCATATCTCAGAAATGGAAAATTAAAGGAGACGCATAAATACTTTCATCAAGTGCAAGGGCAGCTTGCCATTACTGGGTTGAAGTGGTGCGACTTCGTTGTGGACAACGGACACGACTGCAAAGTGCAAAGGATAGACTTTGGTGAACGAATGTGGACATTTGAAATGTTGCCACGACTGGCCGCATTTTTTCATGCACACGCAGAGAATGCCCCTGCTTCTCACTCTCAGCTCCAACACCATAGGCTATAGATAGAGCTCAAAGTTTTATGTTTAAATCATATTCTCCCTCATTTTTAGCCCCGCAGTAGACAGACACAGTTATCGGGAAAAAGCTTTAACCCAATATTTACCCCCCGATTGTCTGTAAAAAGCTGAAAGTTCCAATTTTGTGCAACGAAATCGAGCAGTAAGCACAAAACTTCTGGTGCAGGTATATAGTCTGAACAGACCTCAACCTCTATATATATTCAGGAGCACCTTTGCTTCAAGATGTGTGCAATAGAGCCGTTTAAGGCCCATTTTTTACCCCTAACCTTCACTCTGTGTAAGTTTTTTTAAACAGAGGTTACAGTAATCTGACTATGTAAATACGAAGCCTATTATTTACACCCCGAATTTGAAAACTGTACCTCCTGGAAACTTCTGACCCTAGCTGTTAATATACCTAGACATGGCCCAGCAGACCATGACATTTATTTTTTCCCAACATGTAGCCTTGGAACACACAACTTTATTTACAGTTCAAGTGACACATCCCGCATGTTGTTTTGCTTCATCTTTAACAGGAAGGATTACTCAAGAGCGTAATGCATGCATTTCACAAAAGAGCATTTATTTGCATATTAACAGTACGTTTACATGACTTCCTTACTGTTGTCAGTTGCTTTTCAACAGCATAACAGTGCACTGAGAAGTGTTACTGTGTAGGTGTGTAAATGACACTCAGAAGGAGGTACGTCCTCCTTAAGGAAATAAAGCAGTACCCCTTGCTTTGTGATCGTATGATGACTATTTCAGACTATATCAAACATCTTCCAGGCTGATCACGACGACTCTATACAAATGTGTTGGCAGCTTGCATTATATATAGACCCGAGTTTGGAAAAAAATAAAACTGTGAAGCTTCAGGGTCTAATTGAACCTCTGTATGCAAGGGCATAAGTCGAAAAATCCCAAACCGAGAAAAGAGGCCTGATCTGATTGTCCGTCCCATTGACAAACATGCATTTCCTGTTTCTTACCCTCCTGTAGCAGGCCATTACATTGCAATACGGTCCTAAATTTTCTTTGGCAGGTACATATACTGTTATGTAGATGTAATTGCAGCAAAAATTGCAAAAGGGGGATAAATCGACTTATCCCCTTATTGCATACAGAGGTTCAATTCTATCTAGCCATGTATTGTGGGTGGGTAACCCTGAAGTGCACCTAGTTCGCTGCTACCGTGTCACCAGTGGCTCGTTTGTGAAATTGCATAGTAGCGTGCACACCTTCCATATCCTGTTAAGGTTCTGCGCCATGGAATTGGGAAAAACATATCTAAATATCCTAAATCTCTTTACTTCTCGAATCACGCGCTCAACATGAATTCTAAGGTGCGCAATTTTTCTTATTTCTGTGACTTCTTCAGAAGACAGCTGTTCCCTTCCACCCAAGAACGGAGGTATGTTCAAGTCCACACCAATATTTTCGAGGTCATCCTTTATGAGAAAGCCCCTATCGGCCATTACAGAGTCACCCTTGTCCAGCATGCTGTAGAGGCCGCTATTCCTGGTGATAGCTTTGTCTGACAGCCTGCCGGGAGCCATATCTGACACGAACGTTATCATTCCGTTAGGAGCCCCAATTAAGCCTTTAGCTGTGTTGTGATTTTTGTAGCTGGAGTATGTGTCGCTCTGCGTTCTGAAGTGGCTTGGTGTCTCTATAAAGAGCTCGGTGCAATCTAAAATTACTCTGGTGGTTGGATACAATTTAGCAAAAGCTTCTGGCATGAAACGGGCCACTGTTAAGCGACTGGGCCAAACTGGCACTCGCTCCAGATAACTCGCTAAGAACTGCACCCAGAAAGTGCACATCTTGCTCACCGTGCTCGGGGATAATCCGTACCTGTATGCTAAATCTTCCTCAAGCAGGCCAACGCGAAGTATGCTTAGGACTAGGACTAGCTGTTGTGGCAGGGTTAACGTAGTCGGTCGCCCACATTCCTTCTTGGCTACACCTTTCTCAACAAATCGAACAAAAATTAGGAATCTATCAGGACTCGAAAAGCCTGTGTAAAATTTCAACATCTTCTCATTGGCCAGCATTACATCAAAGGAAGGGGCCTTTGCTTTGTGACATTTCAGTAGCTCAGTTTGTTGAGAAACCACCTTTGCTTCCAGGGCACAAATTTTACTCTCAAGCACAGATGTAGCTGCCTCCATCTTGGTAATCTCAGCTTGCAAAACCTCATTCGCTGCGATGGCCTCCTCCATACGCCGCCTATACTCTGCAATGGCTTCTTTTGCACGTCCCTGCATACTGTACTCATGCTCATGGCAGTCTGCAAAGCAAAGCAATAGGCACTGGTGCATTTAAAATATTTTGCAGAAGAACATTGCACACTTTAATATGATCCGCCACCATAGTCTATTTTACACCGAATGGTGTGCATGACAACACTTGCACAATCTGAAAAACGCGGCATAGAAAACAGCAGTTGATATGTATGTACGCTGATTGATTGACTGATGAGTTGTATGAACATCTGTACCGAAATCACAGTTGTGCTCGCCATACTCAGTGTAGCCACCAACCTGGAAAACTTGAAGAACGGGGAGAATTGTCAGGAAATTTTAACATGATTGGAAAATTCAGGAAATTGTAAAGTGTCAAATTGCTGATAAATGTTACTGAAACTACTAATTCTGACTTGCTACAGCGCCCCTACCTATGACACACATCGTTGTATGCACTTTTTCCATTGATCTTTCCTGCGGATGAGTGGAACGTCAACATCAAGAAGGTCAAACAGGACAAGGACAATGATTTTGCAAAGTAAGGCATGTCCCTGCTCATGGGAAGAGTCAGTGAGAGGGTAGGGGGAGGGCCAATGAGGGACCAAGCCAATGGGTTTTCTGAAGTGGAGGAACCGGGATATGGAATATGTGCAGACCCCTTGGTTACTTCAATGGCGTATAGCTGACGCAGATATATTCAGCAAAATCGTGCTTTGTCTGCATTAAGTAAGTTAGTGAGCTTTGTGGATGGCCTGAGATGTAAAATGACGGTACGTATGCTGTGATGGTCAGGAAGTATTGTTGAAATTGTCAGGGAGAAAAGTCAGCGAATTTATGCAGTAAGAATTGGCAGGACCGTTCCGACCTTGCACTCTTTAAAAATGTTGCACAAGCAGTAGCGTACCGTGACTTAGTGGCAGCTGGTTGGTGGGCTGTTTCATTGGGGCTCGAGTCTGCTCGATACGTGAAGGTGACTCGCCAATGGTCAACATGGCTCCAACAGTGAGGTTTGTCTCTGCAGAATGGCATCCTGCAAGCACTGGAGACATTGTTTGATTATCATTCAAAATACAATTCCACACCATTTCCAATTGTTTCCCCGTGTATAAAACCATTCAACCAATAACAATTGAGTTGTAGAAGCCTTCGTCAAGGTGTGATCTTGCAAAATGCTACAGATAAATAACTGATATTTCGGAAAATATTGGAAATGTTAATTGTGGGAAATGTACAATATATCGCCTGCATGGGGCTGTTATTTTCATTATGTGATAAAGTTTTAGGTTAACAATGTTCATAGCAAATTAGAATAGCAGTGGAAGGTGAGATCCTTACCAGTGAGGTCACCATCGTCGAATGGAAGTTGCAAAGGGCTGTCTCCTCCACAGGAGATATCCAGCCTACGAGATTCTTTCTGGCCATTTCTGGTATCTTTGCATGAGGAACTCATCTTCGTGCTCTTATTCCTTGGCACAGCTGGAGGCGAGTAATGAACATGTAAAAAGTTGCCTTGTTCATATCCGCGAGCATACCATTCATTTCACGAGGAAATTCCTTCCATGGGAAAAACCGTGGGAGTTTGTCCATGTAAGCCTTCCTCCCCGACGCATTAAAATGGATGCCGCAGATCCTACTGTGCTTTGTCGGCTGCCAAAGGGAAAGCTTTCCACCCTGCCCTGTAAACAGAAGCAGCTAAATTTCGAAACCCATGACAACTAGCAAGTGCGTAGTCAACAGCAAGTCACTCACCTTTTCGATTTACTCTCTTCACCCATATTAACTTGGTCGCCCGATCACTGGGAAACTTGTGCCAGGAGACATGCCTGTCCCAAGCCATGTTATTGTTGAAGCCAGGGACACAGCAACGTGTTCCTCCTTTACCACGACGTGTGTTCTCATTCGAGACAGCGTTGTCTGCTTGTGCTAAGGCTGAATGTCACAACGAACACTGTCACTGTGCACAGGAGAACAGGAAAACGAGCCGCTCCGGCGAAGTCACTTACCTTCCTCGAGCGCCCCTTCATTTCGTTGGCTGTCGCAATTCATGACGAACTCGCGTTGCAGGCAGTCATAAGTTTCTTGAAATACTCAGATGTAGTACCCGTTAATTCGTTACGAAGGAACAACACCACAACAACGATCATCAAAGCCGCCGGACAAGCGCGATCGCCATCTTGAATTGCTAAGAACGTAGCACCCAGCGTGCACTGCGCGGATTCGCGCCGCATCATGGGATTTGCTCAGGTCGTCTATTAGGGATGTGAGTGCTATCGCTTCTCTCAGTGACGAAGCACTGAATGCGTGCCATATGCTGGTACGTAGCTGGTGGATATCTATCAGCAACCGATGATTGCACGGTGTCGACTACGTCGTAGTTGCGCTATCGATACACATCTTCCGCTGACTAGAACGCGTGAGCGCGGGACCCCTAATCATATCGCGGTGGCACCTTTCGTTGGCTTGAAACCGGAACACATGTGGCTCTTCAGTGTTGAACTTCTTCGCCTCCGTTGAGAAGCGCGAGAAGCCGTGCCTAAGTTCAATAATACTCCCTTTGACATTTTCCAGCTGTTTGGTGAAATCCCAATCCCGGTTTCTGTAACGCTCACGGTCTCTAGTCTCGAGAATACGAGGGTCAGGAGCCTACATAAAAAAAAGAATAAAAAAAAGAAGAGTGCTCGCATCCTAATAGTACAGAGCCCACTTTCTTTCGCCGCGACGTCGCTTCGTTCCTCTGATGCAATCTCATCAATGCCATCAGTCTGCTATAATTCCGAACAGCCGATCGCAAGAAGGAAGCCTTGAGCGTTCAGCGCGTTGGGCCAAATTTTCGGAGGCTTGCATTTGTGTCTTCTTATTGTTCACATTGTTGGAACGCATGGAGGCGCTTTGGAGAGGACATTCTCAAGATCTGCCCTGCGAGTCTTCCACCTTGTGTCCTCAACTAAATTGGGTGGGAATTGACGACTGATGAATGTTCTGTCCAATGAATGTTCTGTTCTGTGTTCAAATTTCTGTCCAGGTCACTGTCGCTGGAACAGATGCGTCTATACCGGAGTGCCTGGCTGTAGGGGATAGCAAGTTTAGTGTGCCGCGGGTGGCAACTATTGAAAGCTACGTACTGCTGGGAGTCCGAAGGTTTACGGAACAGGTCTGTAGTTAGGACACCGTCAGTCAACTTTACTTGGACATCCAGGAAGTTAACAGTTAGAGCCGCGTAAGAATGGGCGAATTTGAGAGCTGGATGTGCTTGATTAAAATCGCTAATGAATATATTACGTCGTCTTCCGGATATGGCCAATCCATGAAGATGTCGACCAGAAAACGCGTGTACAACGTGGGCGTTTTCTCGCGTTGGGACAGAAATACCGCCTCTAGATCTCTCATAAAAATGTTTGCACAATTTTGTGACATTTTAGTGCTCTGCTCATAGCCGTGCCACTGACTTGCAGGTAATGGTAGTAGTATAGGACTTGTGTTAAACTCAGACAATGTTAAACTCAGACATGGACCCCTGGGTCCTGCCCTGAGCCCTGCGCGTATTTTCCCTGAGCAGCGCGTGTGCGGAGGGTTGTCCGCGCGCTTATCGGCGAGGGGAGGGATCGGCGGCGAGGCGGCGGAGAGGGGAAATCTGATGCAATAGCATTGAAGGGGTATCACAATTTTTTTATTAGTGATAATCACGCAAGTTTTCAGTTAAGCAGAAGGAGTAGCACATTTAATCAAAGGAGATATTTTTATCAATGTGATTACAATCAAAATTAAAAGTTTTATTATAAAAAGTCTAACATTATTATACATGACCACCATAGTGGAGCTTTAATTACAAGTGCCGATAGATGTATGTGGACAGCAGAGAACCTGGAAGACCATGGGACACGAACACAAGAGGAAATAAAATCTATAACACTACATTTAACCAAAGAAGATATTCTTAATCAAAACATCAGAGGAGGAGAATAATCTATCATTTTAACTATCATAAGATCATCCTCGTGACTTCCCCATACAATTTTCATTCTAAGGGACACTACAAACATTACTTTGTTTTATGAATCCAACACAGAAATTATATTAAAAAATGAACTTCACCGCATAGCACGCTCTTAGCCAACAACCAGCTCTAATAATATCTGCCCTGATTTGTTGAAGACGGTAGGCGTACACCTGACAGTTATGAACATTTTCGAGCGCAATAGGGAAGATAAGTTCCAACATTACACAATTAATCATTTTCTTATTAAGTAAACAGCGTAGGCATACGGAAATAATGAGAAACGCGATCAACAGCTAATAGAGAATCAAAACCTACACAACAGACACATGCAGGAAAATAATTGAAAAATAATCAATCAAAACGATAAACGTGCACGGATGAATAGCAGAGAAACGCTTTGAAGGATGCATCTGCCAACATGTAAACAACACACAGAAAAATAATAGCGAAACAAACTATCAAGCATTACAATTTGAAATTGAAATAATATATCTTTTGAACTATCATAAAATCAACCTTGCGAGCTAACTATATAGAATTTTCATCCTACTCAGGCACTATAAACTTTACCTTGACAGAGGTATCCAAACACGCAACACAGCTATGCTTTACACAATACAACCAGACTCGAGACCCGGTGGGGTCACTCTCTCCATCTATACAGCCAAAAGCGAGGAACCTGTTGTCAATCTGTGGGGTGGGGAAATCCTCTCTCTTTTTCACATTCTTTCCTCCAAAAGGAAATATTCTTAGGACTGGTGTACAGAGACGAATTTTTTATTGATCGCAAATAGACATTGGAATTATTCGACTCTCAAGAACACAATAAGGATTCTATCAAAAACAATAGCACGCAAAAAAAATCTAAGAATAGACAAACAGTCAGTGCAAACTGATTTTAGAGAAACAGTATCTAAGCGGTATCTAACGGTCATTCGCGTCGTCGAAGCCGTTTCCGGAACAAAGCAACACGCTCGCGTGGGGTGCCGCGTTAACGCATCGGGCGCCGAATCGCGTTCTGTTTCGGAAGGGTGTCCGGGAAACGCTGCCCGGCGTGTTGCCGAAACGCATTCGACGACGCGGATGACCGTTTCTTCGAGTTTTAAGTAAATTTCGTTCGAAAAATATTCGTATCTTTTACTATCTGCGTCATGGAGAATTCACATTACGTTATAGAGTATATAGAAAATATCAATACACTCGATTAAATTGTTTGTCATCGTGAAAGTGTTCTTAAAACCTTCGCGTATCAAAGTGAGCCCACTAAAGCTGTGAAATTACACTTTCTATAACTCAGTTCGTAAATTGCGGCAGCAGTTCAAATTTTAATTAAACACTTATTGATAGTCTCCACTGCTCCGGAATGTGATCTGATAAATTTTATCAATTAATGTACAAACAAATATCTTGTATACAATGTGTGACTATATAGACAGCTTTTTAATCTATATATTAAAAAATTTTAAGAAAATAGTGTACAGTTTTGACTTTGAAAATTTAAACAAGAACCATTGGTGTTGGAGCGTTTTGTTTCATTATGAGCTAAAATCTTCTAAAATTAATGTATGTCCTTTCCATTTGTAGTGCCTCATATGCCGTGACATAACGAACAGACACATAGTTTTTCAGTATGGCTATTGAAGAACCTCGGGTACATTCTGTGAATTGAAGCTACGTTTATGTGTGCTGCTTTGGTTAAGTTTGCAAAAGGAATATTTACTTATTATAATTACATATCTTATGCATAGTGCTCATCTTCATTAGTTAAACATTTCTGATGACTGTTGTGTGATTCGATTCTCCCAAAATCTTATTGGAACTGTGTGCCGCATGTTATGATGATTAGAATTGTAGACTGCACGTCATTTGATAATAGATTCCTTTCAATATAGTATTGTCAACTGTCCAATCGTCTGAGAAAATATATACACTGTGCAATTTAATTCATAAAATAAGCTTTCGCAAAATATTAGTGATCCTCTTTGTAAACAAAGATTGATGTAACACGCCTCTAAATTTCTATTAGCGATTCTTCAGCAATTCTTTCGTTCGGGTGTCGGTGTTGTGTAGAGTTTGATTGTGCAAAATCTCTTTGATTGCCAACGCTGATTCCATGCGAAGATCCTTGTACATAGTGTCTCCTTAGCAATCTTCAATCTAATCAAAAGCTGTTTTCGTTGCGATGTGTAGAATACATTACCATAATGACAAAGAATACAGTTATTATTTCAATTATACACTTGTTTATTTCGATAAATTACAGTTCCATTCCAAACTCCGAAGTTTTCGTTTGTTGTCTTGATTGATGAATTCCGAAGACATCAAGTAATTTATTCTGATTATTGGGCGCTTGAATCCAGTGTTGATTAACGCGGGTGGTATATTGTCGCCGTGTTTGTATTGCTTCAACAACTTGCACTTTGTTGCGACGAACTTGCGCAGTCTCTTATTGATGTTTCCTTTCTTTGTATGAAGATTCTTGAATGGCGTACAAGAGAGTATTAGATGAAAATCGTCCGGTGGTCCACCGCAATTGATATGTTTGTTGAGTTTCAATAAGTGATGCTACATGAGACCTTGCACGACAATATTGAACTTCTGTTCATTCGACATCCTTGACTGGTAGAATAAAATAAACGTGTAGAGGCTCTAGGGTGGAATATATCACGTGATAAGATTTTTTATGTACTTTCCATTGCAACCGTCAGGAGTAATTTCAACAAATCCGTAATGAATCGTGCGATATAGACTGCTTGTATATGATAATTTGATCTGATCGCTTTCTTGATTAATGCAATGCCCATTGCAATGATTACAATTACGTTTGGTCTAGTGTATTTCAATTCTTCGTTAGCAAACCTCAAAAACTCCACCATCAATCCCAGTGGTCCTTCCGATGATGACGTGCAAATATTTTTATAACTATTGTAGATTCGGCATACAAGTTCTCGCATCTTGAATTCCATAATTTGCACCATATCTCCGAATACCACCATGTCTAGGACGTATTGAAATGCAGCGATAATTGAATCGTTTCGCGGCTCCTCCTTTTCGAAGCAACTTTTTATCAAGCCCTCTCATGACCTATGGTAACGAGTACAAAATCCGTCCATCTCTTCAATGTATAGCAATTCTCTGTTCTGTTTTGTAGTGTGCCCCGACATTTAATTAAATCATATCGGTGCTAATTTTATGTATTAAAATTTTATTATCAGGTTCATAATGTTCCACCTGACGTTAAAATTATGAAAGTCAATTTACAAAAAGATGCGATGTGTAAGGAAAAAACGTGTGCTTTCAATGATTCTACGTACAAGGCAGCGCTAGAGCCCCTCTTTCCCTAACTTAACTTGCAGGAGCGAGTTTATGGTTGTCAACTATACATTGTGTACCAAGACCATTGTTGGATTCCCCTACTCCCTGGGGGCGTAACCTTAACGAAAGTGTACGGGAACTCAGCTTCCCTCTCTCACTTCGTTTCCACTAGTGGGTCCTGAATGAAAAAGACGTGTTTCTGTGATGTATATTTGCGCTGCGTGATTACGAAAAACGTTTGCCTAAATTAATTACTGCTTTTGACTTTGTTTCAGATGATCACTCGACTGATATTAATAAAAATATTCTACTAGTTGGGAATGTATTTTTTTAGCTGTGTGCGTTTAGCTGTTTAGCTGTTTAGGTGTGTGTGCGTTTAGCTGTGTGCAAACACAATAATTTACATTTCAGATGAGTTGTTTGTGGCTTCTGCGTGTAGAAATTACTGTTGCAATGTTATCATGAAACGATGTAATTAAATTTGTTTCTCGTTTTCGAATTAGTATTGTTTCTATCATTGAATAAACTTGACTTTCAATCGATTGATATTTTGCGAGTTGAGAATAATGAATGCCTAATAGTTGTGTCTGATCTGAAATACATTAAATGCAACGTTTCTCGTTTTGGCTGAGTATTGTTTCCGCCGATAATATTTTCTCGTTTGCTTAGATACTGTTTCTCTAAAATCAGTTTGCACTGACATAAAAGTCTATTCTTAGATTTTTTTGCGTGCTATTGTTTTTGATAGAATTCTTATTGTGTTCTTGAGAGTCGAATAATTTCAATGTCTATTTGGCGATCAATAAAAAATTTGTCTCTGTACACCAGTCCTAAGAGCCCATATTTCCTTTTGGAGGAAAGAATGTGAAAGAGAGAGAGGATTTCCCCACCCCACAGATTGACAACAGGTTCCTCGCTTTTGGCTGTATAGATGGAGAGAGTGACCCCACCGGACTGCATAGAGGGAGAGAGTGACCCCACCGGGTCTCGAGTCTGGTTGTACTGTGTAAAGCATAGCTGTGCTGCGTGTTTGGATAGCTCTGTCAAGGTAATGTTTATAGTGCCTGAGTAGGATGAAAATTATATATTGTTAGCTCGCAAGGTTGATTTTATGATAGTTCAAAAGATATATTATTTCAATTTCAAATTGTAATGTTTGATAGTTTGTTTCGTTATCATTTTCCCATGTGTTGTTTACATGTTGGCAGATGCATCGTTCAAAGCGTTTCTCTGCTATTCATCCGTGCACGTTTATCGTTTTGATTGATTCTTTTTCAATTATTTTCCTGCATGTGTCTGTTGTTTAGGTTTTGATTCTCTATTAGCTGTTGATCGTGTTTCTCATTATTTCCGTATGCCTACGCTGTTTACTTAATAGGAAAATGATTAATTGTGTAATGTTGGAATAATCTTCCCTATTGCGCTCGAAAATGTTCATAACTGTCAGGTGTACGCCTCCCGAGTTCAACAAATCAGGGCAGATATTATTAGAGCTGATTGTTGGCTAGGAGAGTGCTATGCGGTGAAGTTCATTTTTTAATATAATTTCTGTGTTGGATTCATAAAACGAAGTAATGTTTGTAGTGTCTCTTAGAATGAAAATTGTATGGGGAAGTCACGAGGATGATTTTATGATAGTTAAAATGATAGATTATTCTCCTCCTCTGATGTTTTGATTAAGAATATCTTCTTTGGTTAAATGTAGTGTTATAGATTTTATTTCCTCTTGTGTTCGTGTCCCATGGTCTTCCAGGTTCTCTGCTGTCCACATACATCTATCGGCAGTTGTAATTAAAGCTCCACTATGGTGGTCACGTATAATAATGTTTGACTATTTATAATAAAACTTTTAATTTTGATTGTAATCACATTGATAAAAATATCTCCTTTGATTAAATGTGCTACTCCTTCTGCTTAACTGAAAACTTGCGTGATTATCACTAATAAAAAAATTGTGATACCCCTTCAATGCTATTGCATCAGATTTTTTGTTAAGTTTTTCTCCTTCACACAGAGTCATAATTCCTGACACTAATAACTTTAATAAATATATTTTCACTTGTACTTTGTGTATGGCTATCCTTTGCATGTAAACTGCCCACCGCACACCTGTTGTAGCGGGAAAAAAATTGCGATTCAAGTCGGCACAGATTGAAAAATGACGAAAGAAGTTGGCCTAGGCTGAAAAATGTGAGAGGGTAAACGCGCACGCAGCCCTCCCCTCGCCGATAAGCGCGCGGACAACCCTCGGCACACGCGCTGGGCAGGGAAAATACGCGCAGGGCTCCGGGCAGGACCCAGGGGTCCATGTCTGAGTTTAACATTGTCTGAGTTTAACACAAGTCCTATGCTACTAATGGTTGCCGTCGAATTCAAAGTTATTAAATTTCAGAATAAGGTTAAAGAACGTGAATAAAACAGAAGAATCGTATGACTTGCCTTGAAAGGTTGACTGCCTGCGTACTGCTGACGATGGCCCAATAAGGCCGAAAGAGCTGTCCAGTACTGACATGACGACGTTTGAGCACATACAAACATACACTCAACGTGCAGCCACAGAATTTCGGCTATTTTCGCTTTGTATATGTACTTGCTGGCTTGAACTGCGGCCTCCACAGGTGGCGCCGTCACCATGGCACACTGATGTCTCGCTGATACACAGTGTTACCGCTGACCCTCTATCATGTCACTTCCCTGCGTTGGGCTGACGAGTTCCAAATAGAACGACAGAGCTATCCTCGACTGAGAGTTGATGACCAGATGAGAGTGGATTTGTGAAAAGTAAATAGTACGAAGTACATGAAGTGCAAATAAGCATCGCGCAGCAAGAAGCACTGAACACGCCTCAGTTTTTCTCAGGCCCCTCAAGTTTCCGAGACACACAATCAATTTGTGGCTTCCAGTGGAACTGCTGATTAAGACTCCCGGATACATTATTTTGCCGGTTTGTTGTATATAGGCTTGCCATCAATTTGAAGTTCCAGGTCACAACTTTGAAATTTGGACCACCTATTCCTGAATACCACAACAGTTGTCTTATCGATGCTCAATGTAAGTTTATTTAATCGAAACCAATTACTTATGTACTGGTGGTAGTGTTGGCGGTGGTGCTGGTGAAAGGGCTTGCCGTTGTCGACCTCACAAAGGTGAGCAAACTTCACGACTGACGCCCTGGGGAATATGCGTCCTGGGCTGACTTCTACGGGAACTGCACCGACATGTCTCTATTGAATAAACCTATAAGTAATTCATATAGGCCATGTACAAAATTTTATAGGATGATACAGGATCCTCTAAGATTCTTATAGGTTATGTAGGAACGATATAACTACCGTGATAACTACCGTGTAGGTCGTTATGGGTGGTATAACTAATCGCTTAGGTCTCCATGACTGAAAATGCAGAAAATGGTAAGTACTCGTGTTACACAAATGCCCAAGCAGCACGAAAAGTTTGGACGTTGAAGCGTGTGAAGTGCTCAATTCAACGCATCGTTACATCCAACAACTTCCCGCAGATGATACACATTGTTCGAAACAGTCAACATACGTGGCAATCCCTTTGTACATTCACTAGAACTCAACTGCTCAACTTTCCACTTTCTGGAAGCAGTCGCAATCTTGCTTCGCGATGCCAACGCCAATCGGTCGAACCGACTGAGAGCGAGCGTGGTCGTTCAAGCGAAATCAGCGTCCTACAACTAATGCGCATGCACGACAGTCGGGTCGAACGTTCATACGAGCTAAAATGTCGCTGGTCCCTCTAATGGCAGGTCAAGTAAAAAGCACGATGTTTGATGGAAAGGGATGGCTCTTCTGTAAAGCTAGGTGCTTTCAATGTAATGTAGGCAGTGTAAGTTGCGGAGGCGTATGTCCGTCACCGTCACGAAAGTGTTTCCTCCTTTGTACTCTTGGAGCGGGTTAGAAATTTTTTGTGCATATACTATTGCGATCCCAATGAAGGCTCCTAGTCTTCCGCTCTTATGCCAATACAGGTTTGGCATTCGCAGTTTTGTGGGACTGCCTGTCTAGCACTAGTGCATCCTGCTCTTCGTTTTTGGGGCGAGAGCAGAACTATTTTCGAATCGTGATGTGAGCAAGCTTGTGTTTGTCCAATCTAGTGATGGGGAAAACAGTTCAATATGACGAACTCGTTCATTCAGTTCAGCTCACTTCAGTGAACTCTTACAAGAAGTCGTTCATTCATTCACCTCTTTATGACGCCATACCACCACGTGACTGATACACGGGGGTTCAAGTCGTCGGAGGCATGGTTTGAGCCAGGCGCCAACAGCTCCCCATAGAGCGCAGTCTGCGATAATTCAGGCAACACTGAGCACGTGACCAATGAAAATGCGTCATGATTGCTAGCAGCCAGCCAATCAGGAGCCTCTCCGTTTGGCTCGCCTTTTGACCGGTCCTGGCTACCATCGACTTCTACAGGTGCCTGGCGCCCGTTATTCCAAAATAACTAAGACATTTTTGACAGGCCAAATTCACATTTATTGGACGTATTGACAGAAAAGTTTGACTCATATATTCACCGTGTGTACAGGGCGTTGCGTTCCTTGAATAGATTGCAACCAAACCAAGTTCGAACTTGCAAGCCACGTACACAGTCTACTTCTCGAAGCGAGCGAGGCCCACGAGTGCGTGCGATTTCACATGTGAGCATCTTCTTTTCATGCTGGCAGTGCACTGAAGGTTACACCGTCACGGAAAATACTTGTGTCGTTCTGAATCCTGTCTTCTTAGTCACTGTATTTGAAAATGCGACAGCGCTCGAAAGTGTTCCTCAGGCGTCAGCTCACCCCAACATTCTAGTTCCGAACCGGCTAGACCGTTCGTAGGTTGGAAACAGTACATTGCCAGAGTCACTATAGCTCACGAACGAACCCGCGAATACACTTTCTCTTTGGTCGTTGTGGTCAACCGACATCGGCGAGACGCAGAGACGCTACAACGCTGCTTGCGAGTGCCCGCCTTGGCTATACTACCCGCGAAAGGGAACTGTCAGCTATTTCGGAACTTTGTCAACCAATTCCGAAGCGCGCAACCTCCTTTGCCAATGGTCATCCGGCATCATGCCTGATGAAGTAATACCACGTGACCATGACCTAAACTATTTTTCTACTGCCGCGAATGCGGGAAGCTATGGAAGCCTGGCTTGAGCTGAGTCGTGAAAGTCACGTGATATCTATCGGGTGAGCGGAAAATTAACGTGGACAGAACTTGAATTGAGCGGCTGCTGCTTTTGTTTACAATAAGAAGGAATGATGCAACAAGTTCAGCTTTTGTGGTCGCAAAACATGGTACCCTATTAATAAACAAAAGAAAGCTAAAGCTGACACCGCAACTTAAACCCATTAATGAGAGCGAGAGATATGATAAGAAATTTGAGATCAACCACGCTGGACCGAAAAAGTCGAAATCCTTCACGTCACGAGGTCAAATTGAACGCAAGCGGCACGCACAAGAATCTATTCCTCTATGTTTATTCGAGAACATCGGCGACAACATCAACGTGTCATTTTCCGAGAAAAGTGAAATAAACGTGCCAAACAGAAGGCCAGTAACCCAACAGCGGATCCTAGCTCAGAGTCAGCGTAACAGTTGCGAATGTAACGACGAGAAAAACTGTGCGCGCATCACCCGCGCTATGTTCATTCTGTCATTAAACCATTGCCATCGTGACGTTGTCCTGAGAAAAATAAGACAGGAGAAGAATTTAAATGTGCAATCCATGTGCTCTCCGAACGCCTCCAACCCCAGAGGTGAGGTGCTACGCGAAAGTCGAGACGGAGTCGTCGCCTTCCCCTCGACTGCTTCCTGAGACTCGTTGGAGGCGACCCAATCCTCCACTAAAGTGGCATGGCCGACGTTGCATTCAGTACTGCTCCGAGAGGCAGTCATTCGAGGCGAACTAACCAGACCAACCATTCAGAGCGAGCGGTTTGAAACATCGCGATCAGTCTGCACGGAGACAACGGCGCCCACGACCCTTTTCTTGGCGGAGCCGACGCTGTACCATCCGCCGGGAGTTCCCATTGACGCAATGGTCAAGGAAAAATGGCGGGTGCACAAGCCACGTGATCCGCATGAGCCAGTCACAGCGTCCCGGATCAGCAGCGCGGGAAAAAAAGCTTGGGTGTTGTGCGCATGCGCAGACCGACCTCCTTTCCCAACCTCCATCCCCTTCTCTCCTCGGGTTTTTCGTCTCTCCTCTCGTCTCCCCTCCCCCAGCCGCTTTCGTTTTCTTCGGCGCTTGCAGTAGTGCAACGATCATGTGCCAAAGCGGACAATAAAAAGCCGATGGTGTATGACAAAGCAAGTTTATTTGTGCTCGGGAACTGCTTCTAAAAAGTTACAGTACATATCTTTTCACGTCTTGTAACAGGATTCGACATCGAAGGGCAGTTCAGAAGTCAATCGCAGTTTTCGAAAACAGCTGGGCCATGTGCGTCGTTGTTCCTGATGGCTGCGGGAGCATTAAAACAAAAGAAAAAAAGTATATTGATGATCCGTAACTCTGCTCGAAAATCACTGTTATGATAGGCAGTCGATGTTGATTAACGTATTCGAACACCAAAAGCACACTTGTCACAAATGTTCGTAGATCACAGTGAATGAACGGCTGCGACGTGCATGAGGGGCAACTAGCATAACCACACATAATTTGGCAGCATATCCGAAACGCACAAGTTACGGCAATGCACTGCACTATGAAACTCCGCTAACGAGTGACTCGTAAATGTTCTACGTAATACACTTAACGTGATAGACTTGTATTACTTCCTTCGGTCACAAAAGAAATACAGCGAATTGTCGTTCCGCAGAGCCTTAAAGAGAGTATTCTCCAGGCATACCACGATGACGACGGCCACGGTCACACCATGCGAACTATGTCCAAAATATTAAAAAAACGCTACTTCTGGGACGACATGAAGAATCATATAGAGAAATATGTGCAAAGTTGTGACAAGTGCCAGAGGTTCAATCCGAACACAGGAGTGCAAGCAGGCTCACTCTACCCTCGCATGCCCTTGCGAAAACAATTTGACAGCATATGCTCGGACCACGTAGGACCCATAAACTCGCAAGACTAACAAATATTTCATAACTGCGGTAGACATCACAACGCGACTCATTGTGATACGTGCTGTTCCAGACAGGTCTACTGAACGCGTACTCCGCTTCTTTGACGAAGACATTATATTTGTTTTCGGAACTCCAAAGTCAGTGACAACAGATAACGACAACAGAGTGTTCACCTCACGAGCAGCAAGACGCTACTTCAGTGAAAAGTGTATGACACATGAGCTCACAGTGCCATACATGCCCGGGACAAACGGACTGGTAGAGCGGGCTAACGGTAAAGTGTTATCGATATTATGAAAAAATGTCAATGGTGACGTAGACCATTGGAGCGAATACCTGAAAGAAACAGCATTTCAAGTAAACAACATACCACATGTTGGATTAGGAACGCCTCCTTTTGAACTCGTGTACAATTATGTAGCACGCAGGACCATATACAACGAGCTGTCTGCACCACCAGGACCTGGTGAATATATTGAGGAAGGACGAGAGGAGGCAAACTACACGCTTTCAAGCTACCTCCGTAACATCAAAAAGATGCACGACTTGAAGCATTGCCCATCATCATTTAACGTTGGAGACAGCGTCTGGTACACAAAAGGCTTCAGGGACTCAAAATTGGGGCCATTGTATGAGGGACCGTACATGATCACCGACGTGAACAAGAACATGTACACGCTAACCAGGAACAACGTCGGCGTTGAGGACATCAAAAGGGCCACAACAAGGTAGCTAAAACATGTCCACACCCATACGGCCATTGACAACATGCTTTATGAGGAAGAGCAAGAGTTTCTTACTGAGGAAACAGAACAAATAGAGGAACCATCCCACACAGAAAACCAACCACGAGACATACAAGGTGCTTCAGTAGAGACAGAAACTTAATGCACGCGTCAAAGAAGATCACCAAAATGGATGCAAAATTACATAACTACATAATCACCACATTGCGAGGACGCAATGTTTGGGAGCGTGGTCGTGTTAGACTATTAGGACACCTGCCGCCGTCTCACGGAAGGGAAGAGAAGCGGTGGAGACTGAGGGAGAGAAGGAAGAGCGCCCTCACTTTTTCTTCTTTTTTTTTTTCTTCTTGAGGATGGGTTGGAAGGACGAGGTGTAACGTGTACGATGGAGGGCTTAATCGCTCGCCATCCTCATTAAAGTTTGCTTTTGCACTAAGCGACCTGTGTTATCATGCGTCCTGACGACTGACAGTAACCAAACTTGTCTTACCGTTCACATGCAGGACATCCGAAGGAGTGCAGACTTCCTCTCTGTCGATTTCTTCTTCCTTTGGAGTTGCAGGGATTCCCTGCCATGTTCGTCTTCCCGCTGCTGTGATCAGCTGGATGTGCCATTCCGTTCTCACATAAGCAGTTTGCCGCAATCTAAATCTAAAGCATTTAACCCCCCCCCCCCAAAAAAAAAAAAAAACTCTAGCGAGCACAACGGTTGTAGTCCGAGAGAACACGCGTCGCCGGACAGATGATGCCTCCTCCGTCGTTTTTCTTTCTCCTCCGCTCGCCCGACCGTTCGGAAACTCGCGCCTCAATCAAATGACTCTCGCCCAATTAGCGCGAAGGAAACTGAAACCAGTTCAGGCTTCAACAGCTCCCCATAGAGCCCATAGTTTGAGATAATTCACACAACACTGGGCACGCGGCCAATGAGAGTGCAACGTTGTAGAAATTATGCAATGCCAGTCAGCCAATCAGCAGACTTAACTTTGGCTGAGCTTTGGGCTGGTTCTGGCTACCATCGACCTCTACCGGATTTCAAGCCTACCGCCGTTACCCGATATTCAAAATAACTGAAGCTTCTTTTGGCTAAAATAAATATTTATTTGACACAGAGCACTGATTCAAAGATCTGATACATGGGTGCACTGTGAATGCAAAGTGCACTGCGTTGTTGACGCACTGTAACTAAGTTCGAACTTGAAGCAAAACGAACACAGCCCTCGAAATCCGACACGGCACGAGCATGTTCTTCACTCTCCAACTCACGAAGCATTTCAGTTCCGGAGTTGATAGACTGTTCGTGGGATAATAGTCGTGTCCAGGAACAGCACAACACACGTTGAATCCCGTGGACGCATGAATAAACCAGCAAACACTTCTACAAGCTGTTCTGCCGATTGACATCACTGAAACACGGAACACAAGAGGACGCCGTGCCGGCCGATTTTATGATGAGCATCTTCTTTCGTTGCTTGCAGAGCGGAAGGCACTTGTGTGGCACGTAATCGTAATCCTGTCTTTGTTGTGAGCCCTCAAAATTCAACGGTGCCCGAACGCGTTCTTCACTCTCCAACCGCTCCAACCCACGAAGCATTCCAGTTCCGTAGTTGATAGACTGTACGTGGGATAATAGTCGTGTCCGAACAGCACAACACGCGTAGAATCACAAACTGTTCTGCCGATTGACATCACCGAAACACGGAACACAAGCCGACGGACGCCGTGCCGGCCGATGCGAGCTATTTTGAAACTATCCTGAGACTTTTGAAACGGCCGCCGGGACGCTGCACGCACATGCGCGCGTAGAAAATGCGATTTGAAAACATTGTCGACAAATCGGAGCGCGCACACAGTCTAGGCCAATGAGCTTGCAACGTTGTAAATTGGCGTAGCGGTACATACTCTACAGCCGCATCCTCCGTTACCTGAGGAGGACTGGCCAGTTCTCAGAGACCAATGCGCCGGTGGCGACAGTATTTTGGAGGCGGTGCGTTTCGCTTTAGAGCCCGCAGCTGGCTATACGCCATGGAGGTAAGAAACTAAGGAGAGGGCTATAAGATCGGAAGGCCGTGGGACCCCTCTAGCGGTCGCTCCTGGCAATACCACGCCCATCTAGTTGCCCGGTCACGTGATCCCCACATGTTTCGGCGTTATGGCGGTCTGCGCGGAGGCTTGGAAGTTTAGCAAATCTCATCTTCAGCAAACGTCTTACCTTCAAGGAGTCCATTCGCACAATGCTTTGAAGGCTATGGGTTGTTTCAACATTTGCCGCGTGATAAATCGCAGCAAAAGTTGAGCAAAACAGAAGAGAAGCCAGGCAATGTCACGATGACGTACGTACGTCTTCTAGCGATTTAGTGATCCATTGCTTCCACACTGAGATGATCTATCTTGTGTTTCAACGGGTGTGATAACTTCTAACTCCAAAGATGTTATGAAAGCGGAAACAAGTTATTCGGCCGCAGCTCGTCTCTGTATTCAGGTAAGATAGGCCGCGGACATGGAAGACGCCATGTTTTATGACGTCTTGCCGTGACGTTTATGGGTCACGTGTGTGGGCAACTAACCACAATGCCATGCGCGGGTCACAGCACGCTCGTTTGCATTGGGAGAGGCGCTTAGGGCATCTCCTTAGTTTCTTACCTCCATGCTATACGCACTTCTCTACGAGAGAGGGAGAGAGAGAATTATTCGACGCGAGCGATCCGTTCAGAGCGAATGGTTTGGAGCATCTCATTCACTGAACGAGAGAACGATGCCGCAAGCAGGTCATTCAGTCGCTCATTCCATTCGCTTCGTTCTCCTCCTCGCTGCTTCTCGGTAGGACAGGCACTCCCGCGAATGCGCTCAGGGCCATCCACATTCCGGTGCCCACAGCCCTTTCCTTGGCGGAGCCGGCGCTATCATTCATTCACAAGCGCTCTACGAGACAGACAGAGAGAATCATTCGACGCGAGCGATCCGTTCAGAGCGAATGGTTTGGAGCATCTCATTCACTCACCGAGAGAACGATGTCGCAAGCAGGTCATTCAGTCGGTCTTTTTGTTCAATTCGTTCTCCTCCTCTCTTCTTCTCGGCAGGGCTGGCACTCCCGCGCATGCGCTCAGGGCGACCCGCGGTCCACAGCTAAAGCTAAGGTTCTAACTGGACAAAAAAGTAGAGAACTCCGACTTAACATAACAAAATAACAAGTTTTACTCAGACGTTTCGTCCGTCACGCGACGGACATCATCAGTGCCGAACTGGATGAGAGATCATACAACCGGTCATACAATCACAGGACACAAATACAGGATGAGAGATCATACAACAGGCAGAAAACGGAACACTCGTTTCAAAGAACATAAACGGGACATAAAGAGCGTGACCCACGCCACACGATTTAAGACGGAGTTTACAGAGCATTGTTGGGACACGGGACATTGTTTCGACTTCGACAACGCGGGGACGTTGGCTCGCGAACAAAGATGGGGACCCAGGAAGCTTCTAGAGTCGTGGCACATACGTGGGGACCCCTCGGTTTGTAACAAAAACCTTGGCCCTTTTCCCTAACAATACTCCCATCTATTTAAATACCGACCAGTTGTATGATCTCTCATCCAGTTCGGCACTGATGATGTCCGTCGCGTGACGGACGAAACGTCTGAGTAAAACTTGTTATTTTGTTATGTTAAGTCGGAGTTCTCTACTTTTTTGTCCAGTTATGTCTTCTCCCGGCTTTTGGAGTATTTTTGCAGCTAAAGTTCGCAGCGGACAACATAGATGGCAACGTCGTCGTGAGCAGCGCTCTCGAGCAGTGGGACGGCGGATTGCAGAATTGTGCAACAAGCAATGAATAGAGAGAGACGAAGGGCGTCATTGGAACTGAACTGCTGAACGAATTTATTGGTCATTGGTGAATGAGTTTATTCTGTTCACACGGCTGAGTCGTTCAGACTGAACGAATCATTCACGACCGACACAATCCTACAGTTTGCAATACGAAGACGAGCATAGCACCTGTTCTTCGTTTTTGCGGCGATGCGGTGTTGTTTTTGTAATGCTATGCAACGTGGATTAATAAGATCTGCAGTAATGGAAAAGCAAAAAGAAGATAGAAGTAATATAAGTGGTGGATATTAAACCGGATAATGCTTTATTATTACACGGACTCCCCGTTAGCGTTATCACGAAAATATTGGCGCAGTATGGGCGAAAGTTGCTTGCCAATATGGGCAGCCCATATTGGTCCAATATGGATCCTGGTTGCACTTCCCACATGGGTTCCATATTGACAGCCCATATTGGACCAATATTGGAAATCTTTGCAGCCCATATGGATACAATATTGGACCAATATATTGGCGTGCTGCTTGGGTTTGTACACTGCATGTACCACCACAACCAAAGTACATGCTGTGTTCGCCGTACACGAACTATACGGCAATATAGGAAATACAGGTCCTACATCTCCTATAATACCCCTATAAAAGCTATAGCTCCTGTAATAACTACATCACTTATAGGTACTATATCCAGTAGCCTATTAGCAGTGTATTACCCATACATATATGATTTTTCAGTCGTAATTCGTCTGGAAGCGTCTGAGGAAAACCCAGGAAAGAACCCCAGATAGCACAGCCGTCACCGGGATTCGAACCCGGGCACCTCTCAGTCTCGACGTGACATGGCCATCACGAACCACTGAGGCACGTGAGCTGGTGTTTATGTACTGCAAGTTTGTATTTCCATTATATCGAATGCTCAGCCAAACGAGCCATAAAGGTCGGAGTTCTTCATAGCTGTGTTTTGGGGCCTAACGTGTTTTCACTATACATAGCGTTTATTTTTATTTGTTACAGAATTTTTATGGAAAAACAAGCAAAGCAAAATAGATGCCACTGTGGAAAATAAACCATGTTGTTCCAGTTCACAAGGGATAGGGTAAACCTGTAAACATCCTTGAAAGTTACCGATCCGTCAGCATCACATGCATCTATTTGAGTCTATCCTCTGCTGCCAAATTGCCAACTATCTGGAGACACACGATCTGCAACACATAACACGGTTTTGGACGTGGAAGGAGATGCTTTCCGTCCTTCACCATGCCCTGTGCACTGCCCCTGATGACACCAAGGACATTGATGTGACCTCCCTTTATTTATCCAGTGCCTTCGATAGGGTCATTCATTGTTACCAAGCTCCCTGACTTTGGCGTCACTGGAGTGACTTTAAGCCGGATAACAAATTTTCTAACATATCGTCTTCAACGTGATGGAAAATAATTGTGCTGCGGCTGGAATATGGAAAAGGTGCTCGACCAATAATCGAGATGTGCATGGTTCAAATTCCACCACTGTTTCGCTTTTCCGATGACTGCCATATTTGAACGTCTTCAACGTCTCTACTACCACGATGCTCTGCAGGACTCCAATGAGTACTTGGAGTCCTGTAACGGCTGGTGTGCCTCAGGGGCCAGTGATATGGCCCTTGCTTTTTAACTTTGATATCAACGACCTCTCATCCTCCATCAAACCCCGCATCTGCGATACGCAGATGATCATGTTCTCTACCGAACGATCAACACAGTCAAAGGACCGTGAAGTCCTACAGGCAGATTTTTTTCACGAGATATGCGGGTGGTGTCATGCTCCTCAACCCCAAACAGAGTTCAGGAAAAAAATCATCCCGGGCACAGCACCGCAAGCGATGCTGCCCGACGACTGTTTTATGGGCCACGCATTCAAAGACACGGACCACCCGGGGGCGGACCGCGTTATCAAGGGGCCCTTCTCCTATATACGAAGTACCTGCTCCCATTTGCCTCACTTCACCACGTACGCAGATTTGAAGGGAGACCAGAGCATCCCCAAAAAGAGCGTATATCTGATGGTTTCGCAAAAGCAGAAACTGCGGGAGGTGTCCTATTGGGTGCATGACAGCCACCTACAAGAGTTCTCAGAAGCAAAAATTCTGTGAGTGTGGTTCGATCGTGGTGTGGCCTTTTCACCACACATTGACTCGATTTCAAAACGGGCAAATAGTGTAATAGGATACATATCCAGGACGTGTACAGGTATGCCTGCACGGCTCTTTTGCATACCGCTCTTCTGCTGCCTTTTCTAGAGTATTTTGTGCCTATCTAGAGCACACAAGGAGACTGTCAGCCGATAAGCTTAGAATCAATGCAAAGGAAAGCCTCGAAGGCTGCCACAAGCTGCCATACGAGCAGCGTCTGCGGCCACTTAGTTGGTCCGGGCTCGACAGACCGCAGGATTTTTCGCGAAGGGTCCTCCTATACTGTGAGCGCAAAATTGTTGAATCAGCCCCATCGCCATTGTCATAAGGAACCAGTGGCGCCGCTAGATAATGCGCTGATGTACGTTCTTGTCGTCGCTCATGGATGATGGATCCTGGTATTAGCTCATTCGTCCCTTCAATACCGAAATTGTTAGGTAATAGTTGCTTTATCATCCCATTCATTGTATGTATCATAGTGTTCAGTAAACTGTTTGCGTGCTTTCCAAATGTCGTGTTATTGAATCTCATGCGTTAGGCAGATAGCCAGGGGCGTCGGGTCCGTCATCGACGCTTATAGCGACAGTCCGGAGGTCTGGTGATTTTCGAATAACGACTGTATTCCAAACAGGACTTGTATGGTACATGTGAAACGAGAAGGCTTAATTCTTCCTCGTTGTAGAGAAAATGAATTTAATTGTATGCGAATTTCATATTCGGTTTCGGTATCCCCCGACCACGCCCGACACTAGTGACGTCACGGGTGTCGAGACAAAGCAACATCTGCGGCGGCGACGCGAGACTCAATGCAATCGAAAGTGTTTTCAGCATGAGCGCTACGGACGAAGAAGAGCTGCTTTCTGACAGCGACGACGACCTTTATTATGACAATTACGTCGAAGCCGAATGTCAGTTTACAACAGACCCTTTGCCAGTACCGCAAGTACGTACGCGGAAGCATGCACGGGTACGGACGATGAGGATCCTTCGTCGCCGGAGATCCCTATTCAAGCAGCAGATTTATTTAGGTGACAACTCGTTGTGTGCACGCGAGTTTTGTTTCTGTTTACACGACATATGTCGTTGAGCCAGCGTTCTGTATATCTTGTTTAGATGCTGGTGCTTAGGCTGCAATCCGGAACGCCGGGATGGATTTCTGTGCTGCCGAAGCGTCGTGATTATTTCCCGAATCTGCGACGAAAACAACATTGATTGCATTGCTCAGCATCATATGTTTCACTATTGTGCCTTCACTGTCAACTTCTCTCCGTTTTTCTACGACACATGAGGCACTATACATCCCCCACCCAACTGGAGCAACACAGAGACGAGAACAGGTACTGTAACAACCATGTTTATACTTACTGAACTGCGTTTTCACATATGAAAACCAGGAAAGTGTGAGTAGTACATGTAAAATTCCTGAAATATCAAACTAAGTTTCGGGACCGCACGCAGAAATTTCACTTATTATTTCCTTTTTTTGTGTGTGTGTGTGCAGTACCTTCTGGTTTGCAGCACATACCTTGTTCGTATGTTGGGTGTGGGGCCACATTGGCCGTGGACATCGCAGGCAAATACCCGGCTGCTGCGTACCATCTATTCGCCGTGTATTTCGATCACCAGTCTATCACGCATTTCAAGGTGGGACAGATCTAACAAACAGTTCCAATGATGAGCAATTTATTGAAGTTGCTATGATTTGTATTGACCACGTAATGATTTTTTTCTGTGATTGCTCAATGTATGATTGGAGAGCGATTTTGCTGCCCAGTCTGCCTTGAAACCTGGCGTTACTCTTGAACAAGCTACACAGAAACCGTGAAACAAATAATTTTTATTTACATTGATAGAAAACACGCACTTGTGGTGCTACAGAGATTACAGGACTTCTAGACGTCTAGCCGAAGTTGCATGCCCATCCAAGACCCCCCATGTTGAAAAATACCAGACTATTATTTTATCATTGCATGCCTACCTCTGCATCAAACTGAGGCAGATATTTGGAACATCTGCGCTCAAAACTAATAATTTAAATATTACAAGCAAGGATAACGGATATGAAATCCATATATGGCTTCCAAATCAGGCATTGTATGTCTAGCACGTTGTCTTAGACATCCTAAATCACAATAGAAGTACGTGTGTGTATAGGGCCCAGTTTTGAACCAGTTAGGGAATTGAGAAGATTTCTTGCCATTATCTGCTTTGTATAATCACGTTCATTCTCATTGCAGGATAATGCGTCCTAAGCCTCTTCATCAGCATGTAGTGTGCAGTATGTAAGTTGTAAGGCTGGTGTGTATTGTGCGGTTTGTTCATTTTATCGTAGATATTCAATTTTTGTGTATTTGCAGCAAGTGCTGTGAAATAATTGATTTGTGAAAAAACACTTTATTTTCGCACAATTATATTTTGTGCAAATAAGAGGAGAGTATAATTATTATTCAGCATACTTGCGATATTTAATTTTTTTCACATTTTAACATTTTTTCCATGAACTTTATGCTAGCGCACGATGCAATATATTCCCATTTTTCCCATGTGAAACAATAAAGACACAAACCACGAACGACAGCGGTCCTGTTTTTGGTTCTCCGTGGTTTAGTTTCCGTGGGCGAGGAAGTCGTCGGTGCTCTGAGTTTCAGAGTGCTGCTTTTCCCGTGGGTCAATTCATCGTCGCTGTCTTTGACCATAAGTGCTCTTAGACATCTCCTTACGGACACAGGACTGGAATCACGTCTTTAACCGTGTCGTTTGATCATGCTGGAGCGGTGCTATTTCGGTGTATCACACGAACCGCACACATATCATTTAATTTTGGTTGCACCTTCATTTGCTACCAGCTAACTGCCGATGAATGCACCACAGCGGGTCCTAATTTTTGTTAGCAATATTTCCGCGTAATCCTTTATACATCCCTGTTATATATGTCTTTTTAACGAGATTTGCGACTTCGCAGAGCATGACAGCGCAAGGTGGCCGATAAGGTAAACTATTTCTTAGTTTGTTACCAGGCTAAAGTTAACTGCCCGTGATGGCGGTTCACTCTTTTTCAAAAGCCTTTAAACTCGTGTTCTCGATGTCTTGAAATTCGAAACTAAAAGAAAAGAAAGAAGAAACGAAACTGATATGGGGAACCCAGAAATTACGGTCATGGTGACAGCAAATCTACAAAGTCGGAGTTCACCAAAAAACGGAACGAAAGTCTGGATGCCTTGGAGATGTGTCACGAGGACCTCGGTCGCTTCAAACGGTCTGTTTCCGTCTCAGCAAGGTAGCTTGGCGGTATTGTCGATGCTGATCACATCGTCGGCGAGACAGCATATGTGCTTCGACCTGAGCAGAAGCACACGTTCGGGTATTTAGGTGAGTCCACCTTTCTAAATACTTACAACAGTCCGCTGGTGTAGGACACATTTATGCAACGCCGGTGGCAATCTTCGTGTTACAGTACCGTTTTGCTTGGACATTTGTTTTACACGAAAAAAACTGAATTGTGATCTTCATAACCATATTTATTTGCAATTTTTACAAAGAAATCAGGATTAATAAATAAAATAATCTACAGTTAAATTATAAGTGCTTTCACTCGCGCTTCTGTTAGCATTATTAGAAAGCGTTGATGTGCAACACCTATAGTTCTACTGTTCTCGCATTGTCTAAAATGAAAAAGCTGGTTTCTTAACTGGAGGGGGGGAGGGTTAAAAATCTGCCCACAGACTAGTTGCGAAGAAAATGGTGTGGACTCTGCATGCTGAAAAATGCTAATAAAAAAAATGACCGTCGCGTAGAAAACTATTGCACAAGGCCGATTATGTATACTTCGACGGACACCAGCTCGCCTCGTGGTTAATCGCATGCACGATCTGACAACAGTCTCTTATGTACTTGTAACAGCCAAGTGCATATGTTCAATGACGTGTCCTGCATGCGTGGTACGGCTGAAGCACTTCAGTGACGAGCTACGAAGTAATTGAAGCTGGCTAGCGGAAGTAAGCCGTCCGTTAACGAAAGTACTTTCACCTTTTAGACACATAAACACACAGTTTTATTGAAGTTCACACTGCACACAAAGCACGTCGTTGCTGTGGGTGTCACTGGGGTTAAAGATGGCAACAAGCCATGCTGGTGTAATGTTCTTGTGGTATGCACTTTACTGTAGATGTGGCACGTCATTTCGGGGCAGTAGTCTTGCTCGGGAAAGATCGTAGAATAAAACGAAACTGTAAATGAGACTCGATCACCTCATCCAGTCATAAACGTCCTTCTCCGTAATAGACTTGATTTCTTCTCTGCCATCTACACTGCCCGGTCTTTCGAGACCTCTGCTTGTTACCACCCTTGATGACTGCATCCTGAACTGATCCGAGGTCATCCTACTTTGTCCTCCAGGGACGTCCTGTAAGAGTTGATGAGAGGTCCTCTCCACGAATGTCCTACTGGCCCCTTGAGCTCCGTACGGGAGGTCTGGGATATCAAAGGTCACGTCACTTCTTGCGTCGTCTGTGTCGAAATCGCTGAACCCAGGTTCGGCAGGATGTGCTGTTAGCCTTTCGACAACTGGTAGGTAACTGTCTACAGAATCACGTCGACCTTCCATGATTGGTATGTCTTCCATGAATTCCGATGTTGCTCGATCTATAATGCTTCGTCCAGTCGTCATGGTATCCGAGCTCGCTATGGACTCACGCTCCAAACGTGAAAAGTCAACGTCGATTTCTGTCATGGACCTCATGTCAAAGTCCGGGATTGAGTTTGAGCGATACGACTCTGGAAGTGAGCGTAGATCTGCCGGAATTGCTGTACCCAGTACAGGGGGCAACGATGACTTTCTCCGCGGTAACTGATCAGAATTTTTGCGGTACCTCGGCGGCCTAAGTTCTGGCTGTATCGGCGGGTACACATAATCAGGATATGTCAACACTCTGATGATGATATCCCATGTTCGGCTATCGAACAACGTCTCGTACCTAACGTCATGTGTGACTCGGTAGTATTCTTCTACAGTTGTTGCTTCGTGGATGAGGGTCCTGAATACAGTGTCCTCAGTAATTATAGTACGCCATTTCTCTCTTACGTCCGGCGTGAGCTCATCCACTCCCTCTATCGTCGGTGGTGATAATACGCGTACAAGGACGTCCCACTGTGGCAAGGGGGTAGATGTGATGGACGCGACAGAAGGCTTCGGCGGCTGTTGGTAATGTAGCGTTGACGTTTCCTCAAGGGTCCTCGTTATATCTCTTATATCTGTAGTTGAAGTCGCATTGATGACATCAGTGGTCTCGTAGGTAGTTGTGGTAAGTGGACCTCGAGCTGTCCCTGGCGGCGGTGATGGCATGGGCGATGTCGAAGAAGGACGACCCGTGGCTTCGCCACTGGTCGGTGGGTAGTGGCGTATGGTAACGTCCAACTGCGGTGGGCTTTCTGGCGGGCTTTGTGGTGGGCTCTGTGGTATTTTCATCAACTGTTCTGTTGTATCCCTCGTTCTCTTCACTACGTGCTCGGTAGCAACAGTTTCGTGCTCTGTTGTGACGAACACTTCATCGATGTTTTGAACTGTGATTTTGGGCTTACGAGGCACGATGGTCATTTCTGGTATGGCAGTGATTTCTGACATGGATGTGTCAGGTATTTCTGACTCTGGTGGAGGACTTGAAGGTGGCGGTGGTGACGCTGGCGGTGGCGGCGGTCGGTGAAGAACAGCTCTCCTTCTCTTCGTGATGTCCTCTTGAACCTCCGTGAGGTTCTGTGTATTGATGAGATAGTCAGTGAGCGTTTGTGTGGTGAGCTTAGGTCTTTTCTCGTACTGCCTCACATCTGGCAGTGCTTCTAGCTCTGACTGTGAGCATATATCGTTATCTGGAATGCTGCCATAGATAGATGGTGCATAGGTCGATACTGAGGGTGGACGGGCAGTAGGTACAATCTCCATGATCTCAGAAGCTGCACGGTTGTCGTTATCAGGAATGCTACCGTATATTGAAGGTGGACGTGGTTCTTCCTTTCTGCGTAAGCGTGTCTGCACTGGAGGTGCAATGCGGTACGTGGTCGGTGGCCTGCCTTGTTCTAAACTGACGGCAGCGTAGCTCTCCTCTAGCCTTTCGGCATCCAGCTGGTCTTCTGCCTCTGCAATCGTGTGCAGCTGTTGTTCCTTTGCCATTTGTGCCTTTAAGGCTACAGGTATTTCCTGTAGGGAAGATATGGACTCCGCACGCTCAGCGTCTAGCGGATAAGGCTTTGATTTTGCCCTTGGTATGGTCGGCTTGTACACCGTAGAAATCTGAACGGACGATAACGACTCAGCTCTCTCCGCATCAACGGGATAAGGTTCCGCGATGAAGGCAGAGTTATCGTAACTCTTCTGGACTGGAACAGCAGCGACCATAACGTCTCGCGTTTCAAGGATTTCCTCAGCTTCAGAGCCAGAAGATGGCGACTCGCTGGGATAGTCAGACGGAATTGTTTCAGATCGATCACCTCCAGATCCGGAGAGTGGTGTGAGCAGGGCAGCTTCTGAACCAGATGTCGATAGAGCCATAGCACGTGGAATGCGTATGGGGTCGAACATAGACAACGTGCCCATAGTTGAGCCACTGAGTTTTGTGATCTCTGAAGCAGGTGCTGAGGGTATGCCTTTCTTCTTTTTGACCACTTTAATGTTGCGCTTCTTGAGACAATAGTACGCAATCCCGATTCCTAGTAGAAGAAGCGTGAGGAAGAGCAAGGCGCAGATGATGAGAAGAAGTTCCACTTCTGATAGCTTTGGTCTGTTCGCTGATTGTAGAGGTGGCAGTGGTTCCAATCTGAAATACAAAGGAAAGAAGTTGCCATGTAATGACTTCATTTTACAAGCTAACGAGAAATGTCACATCCTTCTTCCTTAGTTGACCCCATAGCTGATTGCTATAGAGTCAACTATGAAAGAAGGACGTGACATACTCGAAAAACGCGTTTTGGAGTAGCCAGTCCTGACTGAGTCGGGACTAACGTCTCGATATTTTTCTTGTATTTCCAATTTCAATCCGGTATACGATGTAAAAAACAGCAACCTGGAAAACATATTGCATGCTTTCAGAGCATCATTGATCTAACACGTTCTTTTGATAGCGTGCATTAACGTGGTCTAGCATATCTAAAAATTAAGTGAAGCAGCTGTTGCATGATGTTTGCAAAACAGTACTTTCATCTTGTCATTTCATTTCTGTTCTTATGTCTGCTGTCGTTCTTAATATCTGTGACTCCCTTGGAGACCCTTCTAGGAGAGGCAGCCGAAGCAACCGCGGTAACGGTAACATGTCCTCATGTCATGGCGAATGCGTGCTTATTCCCATATTATCTAAACCTGCATGAGTACCTGCTACGGGTCAATTGCCTCAGCCAGTGCCGGATTTAAGAGGGGGCAGTCGGGGGCGCATGCCTCCGGGCCCCCACCATTGGGACGCGGGGCATCACCACTGCAACACTCACTGTTTCTTGTGTGGACAATAGGGCTTTAGGTTCTCACCAAAATCACATATGCGGCTAGGACTTTGCGGAATTTGGAAAATGCTACGCCAGTTGAAAGACTCGGGGTAGAGTATCGCCCCTGGCAATGAAACTCCCCAGTCATTATCTTGTAATAAAGTTGTTGTTGTCCGTACGGTTTAAGCCTGACCAGGGCAGACGGACTCACTTCCTAAGAAAGTCTATGGGAAACATTTGTTCGCAGGGATCGCGTAAACCACGCTAGGTTTCTACATGAAACAGGTACAGGCATGTCCCTCTCGAGTTTGTCTAGGGAATGACACATTTTTGAAGGCCTGATGCGAACCACTGATTTTTGGCGAATTAAAGTTTCCATAATAAATTAAAAATAATAATCCATAAAAAATCCATAATTAATCCATAAAAAATAATTGAAATTTGCCATATTTCCAGTACATGGCAGTTTTTGGGACATGCAACGAAATCACTTCTCACGGCACCAACGACTGCGATATCCGGGCCAAAATGTGTCATTTCCTACAGTACCAGTCAAGGAACCGATTTCAATCAAGAAATTCGACAAACTTACAGCACTTTCTCAGATCCCTGCGAATAAAATAGAGGGTTTGTCGTCTGCTAGCATTCTCTGCACTGTGGCGCCATAACCTGTTTCTCCCGACAGGAAAGGGCGCTCTTCTGGTTACCTTTTTCTCCGTGCTCTGTATCTAATTTCTCCGTCGCGGATGCGGAGACCGCGGGATCTCGTACGTACAGTTTGGGCTGTGCGCATGTGCCTCAGAGCTGTTGCTTGGCAAGCTTGCTCGCCTCGGAGGCCGCTTGTAGGTGCATCGTCTCGCGATGATTTGGTGGAAAGCTAGTTCTCCCGCGTCGGCGATTTGAGTCCACATTTTTAGTGTAGTTTAGTTGAGGAAACTGGTTCTGCCCGAATGTCTCCAATCGGAAGCACCGGGAGCTGCTTTTTTTCTTGTGATCACGGCTGTAGTGGGATCGAAAATGAACACAAATATTTGGGAATTGTTAGTTATTTGAGCTGTCTTATTTCAGCTGTCAATTTTGGGAACGAACTACTTCGGGTGTACAAAGGGGAAGAGAAATACGAAAATGAAGTACTGATCAGAGCACAAAGAGTTTGCAAATTAAATACGTCCGCATGCTGGAGCGTCGGAACTTCTTCACGGCAGTGGGGGGCAAGCGCAAGCCTAACCTAACTTTACGAACAGGAGAGCAGTACGATGCACGGTTCTGTTGAAATAAGGCAGTCGTTGGAGAAGCCAGACAGCGGTGGGCTTTTTCGACGTCTGTTTGTCCAACCTCAGAACAGTTACCTTCCATCATGGTTCTGTGCTGCAGTCCCAAAAATGGCAACCACCGATGCGTTTATTAGAAATGGCTCGTCCAGGCATAGGCGCCGAGCTTTCCTTTTGACGGAGAGGGGGGGGGGGGGGGGGCGACGCGACGGGGTTCGGTCCTACAGCGAGCGCAAAGTGTGTATGCGTGTGTGTGTGTGTGGGGGGGGGGGTGACAAAAGCACAGTTTCCTCGGCGAGCTCCTACATGTTATGAGTGCGTACCGTCGGGGCTTCACCGGACTTCTCACTTGCAGGGCGACCATTCGCCTTTACTTTTGTCATGCGCGGGATTTTTTAACTACTGCGCGGGCGAAATTTTCTTCGATACGTTTTCTAGGATTTTTGTTACGCGCTTTGAGTGCAGTCATTCCAAAACTGGCAGTGATATGTGTCTGATTGACATGGGCCAGGAAGAATAGATGTAATTGTTGTAGGTTGGTTGTAGTAACTGTCCCTAGAAAGACTAGAGACTGTTGTATGTACGTCTCGAAATTTTTGTTACATTTCTGCACTGAAATCACGAGTGAAACGAAATTGTGAGATTGGGAACAATTCCTACGCCGTGCTAAAAAATACGTTCCACGGCACTGCGGACCGCCCTGTGAAATCGTCTGCAATGGCATCAGGGTTTAATTTGCGGGCGAGCTCTTTGTGGCCGTACAGAAGCATCACATGGTTCCGTCGAGTTGAGACATTGTTCAATATCCTTTCATGCGACAGAGACAGAACAACGACCTTTGTTAGAGGAATGGTCAGTGCAATTTTTAAGAGTTCTGTCATTCCTGGTAGAAGGCTCTTATATGGCTGTCGTAATCACCCGAGAAGAGTCCTACAACATATTGAAATGTTTTCAAGGTCACGACGCAACGCTACTGAGCAACACCGATCGCCATGTCCCGGTGTAACTCGAAGCATCCCGCAAAATTATGTACCGTAAAATTAGAGAGGTACGTGCTGCCGCTTCGCCCTGTGACGAAGCTCCTAATGTGCGTCATACGCTGCAACGGACTAGCTAGTGGGTATCTTTCAACTGCCGGTGATTGCGCGGTGTCGAGTACCTCGTAGTAGCGCTGTCGATACATGCCTTCCGCTGACTGCAACGCCCCGAGGGTTGGGGCAGGATGAGACAACCCGAATTATTGAATTTCTTGCTCTGTGTTTATTTTAGAACGGCTACGTCCGTTCTACACTTACAGGTCACAAGCTGTAGACCCCTGAGGATGTGCCTATGGCTACTTCTTTTTTTTAACACGAAAAATACAAATGTCATATTCAATGGCAAATTTCTGTCCTATCCTGCCCCACCTTACCCAATAAGTTACTACCAAAAAGCATGTAAGTTAAGATATCATTACTGCCTTTGAAAAGTTCCTCCGAAAACTATATAAGATAGCGTTACTTGAGTACTACAGTATTTATGCTACATACAAGTCTGCCTACGCTGTTATACTCACACTGGAGCTATAATGCTTGGCGGAGGGGGAGCCAGCGGTGGCGGGTATCTACAAATGATGGTCTTGATTTCGTCCTCTTCCAATTCGAGTGACCGATGAAACCGAACGATGATGTTGTTGATGAACACCCGGGGAGCCTCCTGCAAAATATGTCGGCCATTATAATTGGGGTACATCATCTGAGGGTCCAGAATGATACTATTGTCACGCGCATTCTTGCAGTTCCAGTTGTTAGGATGCATCATGCATCGACAATTATTACAATTCACATTTATCCCCATTATGCTACAGTAGCAGCACAATAGACGGGGAGTGCTCAAAAAGCAACAGAAGCTGCTTGGCCAGGGTAACAACCCGCGTGTAATGCAAACAACAGCAGAGGTAAAAATGCACGAGGTAAAGACTTTGTAATAATAAAAAAAAGAGGTTACTAGGTTACCACAGAGTTACTACTGAGTACTACTGGGCACTACTCACATGGTTGCTGCTGAAAACGGAAAAGACCACAGGAAACGTGACATACATAACACATATTCACTGCTTGTCTTAATGGTAGCCCTATTAACTAAATACAAGTATTACAAAAATGTATCATGCAAGAGAATGTCTGTGTTCGAGATAATAAAATTATTTAAAATATGTCTCGTTGTATATTTTGCAGATTGCTTGGCATAGTACATGACGACTCTTCCCGTACATTCCCTTTCCATTTTTTTTCTTTTTCAGATAATACAAAAGGTAAACTACTTACTTACTACTTAAACACTTACTTACTTAAAATACTTCAGGTAAATGGTACAAAAGTTCGTACCTGTTTGGTTCCGCATCCCTTGAGGGGAATCCGGAGCTCATAATATTTGCTTCCATCACCATAGAACTTGCAGGGACTCGTCTTGTCGTAGTCGACGTAGGTGATACCTCGGAAGGGTTCGCTGAAGTTGAGCTTCACTACCATTTCGCCCGAAGCACACGACAGGTAAGCTGGGAAAACATCATTAGGGGATTAGCTGAGACATTCACTCTGATTCAGATTTTTAAAAATATACTATAATATATTTGTGGAGCGTCTGGATAGTTGGAAGGCTACTTGTCGAGGGTTAGGGCATGCCGAGAGAGGTACCTCAATGCTACAAAACCCAACACGAGCGATCCAATATCCCTGTCACGCGGGAAATACATGCTATTTCCAGCGAATGACATTCACACTTAATGTCATTCGTTCGCCGCTACACGTGACCATACAATAGCATTACACCAATATTGCATTCGCCTATCGAATGAATTTGGGGAACTCATTTACTTGTGATCTGGCACGAATTGCGTGTTCTCAAATTAAAGCTGCAGTATCCTTTGCTGCGCTGCTCTCGGATTTTTTTTTTTTTTTCAAAAGTTAAAGCTGAAAGAACAATTACAGGTTGTACAAGTTAGTTTGTAATCACTCTTGCAGCTGCCCATGCTGCAGCTTCTCTTCAAAGTGGTTTTATGCAGTGTGCACAAAATGCACACAACTCATGTCTAATTCAGTGCCACCGTGCCTTCGAACAAACGTCATTCCTGCTGAAATTTGAGGAAGAATGCTAGTTCCACGTTAAATGTTATCCGCCTTCTGTGACAGCGGATGATGATAGCAGACGCAGCTACCCGTCGTCATAACACGTTTTCCATTATATATGCTGGTATGAACATTCACGTATCTTGCAATAGTACTTAAAAATGTGTCCTATGAATCGCTACTTGATTACTCTTAAACATACCATAAAACTTTATACATTTTACCTTTACTGCTATCCAGCGCCATCGCCACCAGTCAGGGCCATGTAGCGAGCGCCATTGCGGGATGCAAGTAAACTAAGCTATGGAATCATCGCGAAGCTTTCAGGCCTGGAGTAATACATGTAGCAGAACGACTTCACATAATTTTCGAAGAAGTAACCTTCTTCCCAGACAAAGCCAGTGTGCCTTAATTTTTATCGAGCCTGACTTTAACTTGCATACCACCACAAGCAGATATGGCGAGAAATCTCGCCTCCATGTTGTTTTCCACCGACTGCTGTAAAGTGGAGTATAAAGGGGGGGGGGGGTAGATTCTGGAGGGCGCCTCAAGCTCACGTTGTGATAAGCCTGATAAGCCTGCGCTAAAGTGCTTCCGCCGGCGGCCCACAGGTGGTGCCACGATCTAACGTTGTATTGTCGGTTGCGTCTGCGGAGAGGGAAGAATCCGTCGCTCTTGCGCATGCGCTCTGGCTACAGCCTCCCTCGGCTAGAAAGCAAAATACACAAGCCAAGCTGCTCGCCGAGTTGTTCGGTTGTGGTTCTTATTCTGCTGTTGTGCGATGGGTTGTCCGCTTGAGCGTTGAACCGTCTGTTCGTATGTTTCCTCATCCATGTGTGTGTGCCTTTTCTGTGCACCTCATAATCGAGGAATATGATTCTTACGAGTCGACCCTCGCATGCGTCTTTTGTCGTTTTCACAGAGGCTGCTGCATGGCGCAAGATCTACGAAGCCATGTACTACATGCAATCATGCAAAGCACGCCATAGAAGGACGGAAGAAAATCGACGAACCGCTGGAGAAATGTTCAATGAAGTGCCTCAGGCACAGCAGTAGCAGATAAATACACTCGTCATTTGGGTGGTTCTTACGCCACACTGTGTGGAAAACTGTTTTTTTTTTTTGTCGATTCCGTACAGCTGTGGTTATGAGCAGTGTACAGATGTGGACAGGTGGAGAGAGGACAGCAGGAACTAGTGGGGGACAGCGGGGGTTATGAGTATGTGCCGACCGAAAAATAATGCCACATTTTTTCTGCTACACGCAACACGTTCCCTGTAAACAGACGGTTGTTTGTTCTATCCCATTCAAGTACACTCTTAGAAAAAAAGGGTGTAGCAGTTACACATTTTAGGAGGTAATAGTTGTCGCACATGTCGTACCTAAAACATTGCAAAGTTATACCTGCTACCTACGGGTCACCGCTTCTGATTCGGTGAGCGAGGGTGCCTTTTTGTAGCAATCTGAATATATGATAATTGCTTTTACCACCCTTTTACACCCTTCATCATACGCTATGTTGACATAGATGTTACCACCTTTTCACACCCTTTTTTCTTAGAGTGTAGTTTCTGTTATCATTAAAAGAAATAAAGAGCTAAAGGATGCATAGATGAACGTCTGCGCCAACGTTTCTGCGGCGGAAAGAAAACGAAATCTGTAAGAGCAGTGATTTCGAGCGAGTTGGTGTGGATCAAACGCAGACATGATGCGGAAACAAGACAGGACGCTACATACAGGACTGCTTTATATGCTTTGTGAGCTGCACATTGCGAGTTAACGGGCACATTTCCCCAGTGGGCGCCCCATATGGCGTCACGTTCTTCACCGTGCAAATGCAACCGAGCAACGTGCCAGCTTTGGAAATCTTTCAGTCTGGACGAATCATTTTAGAAGACGCGGGGAGACACCCTGGGCTGTATTGTCCAACCACTTGTTACTCCCGTTCCTTCACAAATGATTTTTACGGCGACAAAAAATAAAAAAGTGACACTAGCTGAGCAAATTTCGGAATTGCATTCGTAAAAACAATGATTATAAAGCTGACGTGAAAAAGAAACGGAACAATCCAGAGAGGCGACTATTCATCCACCCATCCACAGCGCATGCGCGGACGCGCGACTTCTTTCCTCTCCGGAATGCAACGGTAATGTTTCAGGTGGACCCAACAGGAGTCGCTGTGGACGAAATAGCGCGAAGGATTCGCATTACTTTTTAAAAATGTGTTTAAGATACACAAACAGTATGAAGTAAAAAAAATAAAATAAAGAAAGAGATTGAATTCAGCGCAAGACGAATTCGGCCACTTCAATCAACAGGCCCCTTTCATGGCCACCCTCAGTTCGCCGCAAAAAAAAATAAATAAATAAAAAATTTGCCATTTTTGCCGTGTGCCACGTGGAGCCGATAAATCAAACGTTAAGCTCAAACAAGCGGATAGTGTGATGGAACACGATCTAAGTTAGCTGTCTCCAATGCATTACCCCGCATAAAAGTCACAAGCGCTGACAAAAGGCAGCGCCCTTTTATCAGGTGACCAAGTGCTCAAGCGTCAACGTTGCCCCACCGGATTTAATAAAAGCAATAGGAAATAGATCCATGCAGAAGCAGCACTCTCGTATCGGCAACGGACCAGTATTGTTCTGCTGAGAGGGGACCGACGTTCCATTCTGCGACGCCTCGTGACATCCCTGGCTTCCCGCCAATGGACAACCGACATTCTCCCCCCATCTATGTTGAGCAGAGTTGATCCAACGCTCGCTTTCCGCATGCCACGAAACACCTCTCGTCAAGGTGCTGCATTAATCCACCGAATGCGCCTCGATGTGGCCTTTACAACTCAGTGGCGTTACCGTTTCAGACAAGTTGACTCTCCCACCTGCTGCCACTGTGGTGCTCTTTAGGATCTGAAGCACATTCGTCTTCATTACCCCCACTACCAACCTTCCCGATCCGCACTCTCCGAGTCTCTTTGTCAGCAGAAATCAGAAATTGCTTGGTCCCTGGCCCAATCCAGCCCAGCAACGATCTGTGCTGAAAGCTCTTTTGACATTTCTGGGCACCATCGGACTTCGATCGTTATTGTGAAGGGGCTCGTTATTTCATTCCCCACATCCCCACCAGCAATGGGGTAGAGTATCGCCTCTGGCGATGAACCTCCCCATTCTCCAAAGTAAAAAAAAAGTTGTTGTGCCTTGAGAGACCGTGAGATAGACACAAGTACCCACTCAAAGCAATATGATGGGATCAAAGCATACCTCGTGTTCGGTTCGTGAGGATCTCGCTGCTGAACTCGTCCGCGACGGCCTTGTGGACGACATTTTCTACGTGGCTGTCATCACGTGTTCCCTCTTGACTCCAACAGAGTTTCACCTACATGAAATCGTAACGTTACCGATGTGTGCATTTCAGATTCATGTTCAAGTGTTCATATTTTATTTGATATTTTCTCATCAACTTAAAATACAGAGGAAAGATCGTGCAGAGCGTCAGGTACGTATGTCGAGTTGATAACCGAAACGTCGCCGCACCAGCACTGAATAGCTGTTTCGGCCTTATTGGGCCATCGTTTGAGTGGGTGGTGTGAGAACGCCACGTAGAACGTGGTGTCCTCCTTTCAGGGCAAGATCCCACCACTGAAAGCCCTATGCGGAGCCCGTGAGGTATGTATCGCAAAATAGGAAACCGAGCCTCATTGGCGAGGATACCTGACGTGATGTCAGTGCTGGATGAGTTGCGGTATTCGCGGTACCTCCTTAGCTGTAAAACTTGGAACGCGAGTTTACATCGATAGAAATGTCCTTTAAACTATCTGGCATCATATGGGCCAAAACGTTACAAACCCTTTACCTGAATCAGGAGGTATATACCTCATCCGTTCACGAGAAAAGCACCACCACGCAGTTAATTACGTTTACAACCCTTTCAATGTACCACATTTTGTGGCGAGGGAGTTTCGACGTACGGCTAGAGATGCGAAACCCCGGAAAAAAACGGAAATTTTGGGAAAAAAGTTTTTTTACCTCGTCTCCGGAAAAAATTACCAAAAATTTCCAGTCGACAAAATTCAAAAATGTAAATTTTCGTGCCTTCGATGCGTTCCAACCCGCCAACAGTGCCTTAGGAGCCTGTAATCCACCAACACCCACCAACTTAGAGCGCCGTCTGGCTGCTCCAAGCGATCGTCATCGCGTTCATATTATGTCGGAGTTCTGGTCAGAGTGGACGGGTTGTTCTAATTTCCTATTACTGAGTAGACAGTAGACTAATGGGATGCTCTGCTCTGCATTTATGCCTAGAGGGTGAACACTACTAAAGTTTCTAGCTCACTGTATGTTGTGCCTTGGCCGGCAATCCTTCGACTCAAGAGTAACCGTGTTTGTTTCCACTTTTTTTTTTTTTTTTCGGAAAAAGAACGAAAAAGAACGTGTTTTTTTTCTTCGAGCGATTCAAAATTTCCGGAAATTTAGCATCTCTACGTACGGTGAACTTTTACTTTGCAGTATTTTGACGCCACTCTCTCCTTTGACAAAAAAGAAGATGTGTAGGAATGTTCCTTCTGTGATATCGTAAGCTCAAAAGGTCTCAGCGTGCGGTCACCGCAACGCTCGTGGACGGCGTCGCGTGTCTCAACAACACGGGGAGAAGCATTCTCACGTTCCGCTTTTCCTTTTCTTCGAAATGACACGGATCGAAGAAGACAGGTCGACCTTAACGGAAATCGTCGTCGCGTGTTCTCGCAGCAGTAAAAGGCAGCATGCCGTAGGGCACGCGGATGAACGCGTCTGAAAAGATGTCTCGGGAGCAGAGCGTTCGTTCTGGAAACTTCTCTCTTGACCGACGTGTGTGTGTGTGGGGGGGGCACCGCGTGTTGCGCTCGAGACATGCAGCAGGCCAATGATGAGGAGAATGTCCGCGTGATGTAATCGGTAGTCCACATGACCGTCAAATAAAACGACTCGCCTCTGTATGACTTTTACGAGGACTGCAGTGTTTTCGATCTGCCAGTGTTCTGCAGTCTCCACACGGTCCTCTTTACCGTAAGTCTCAGCGAAGTGCAACCTCCATATAGACGTAGATTTCAATATGTCGTAGAGGTTACACGTCGGATACTTCTATTTAGAGGATAAAAACGACTTGTAACCTGACACTGTAGGAGCGGTACAAGTTATTTCTGAGTACAGCACAAGTCCAGTCGTCGTAACTTATATATACACCTTTTACGGGGGCGTTGTAACCTCTAAACGAAATCCGCGTCTGACTTTTTCCGTTCGTTCTCCTTTATTTGCATGTAACTTTTATTAAAAGTACTGCTCAAAAATTACAGCGTCAACACGAGAGCTTGAAATCCGTTTCTGTGCATTCATTGGGCGTGTAATGTAGCTGCTCCCTTGCTCCGAGTGATTTCCCCAGAAATTCACTTCTGGGGGGGGGGGGGTGCTGAGCTTTCAAGGGGGGGGGTATACTTGGTGAAGGTTCCACTTACGGAATTTTTCTTAGACACGGAGAGAATCGTGGCACAATTGTGATATACCTGCACCGCTTTCCCGTTTTATTTGTACATGTTATTACGTTACAACACAGTACATTAGAATATAGATTCATTACGAACGGCATTTCAACATAAGATCCATAATCGCACGACCGACAAAGCAAAAAGACTAGCACCTTGTCTCACGAAGCTCAATGAATACCTAGCAGCCAAAGGTGAAAACCTTGGACGAAAAAAGCAGAATACCTTGCTTGATTGAGTTGGACGCAAATGGTTCTTGATGATCCACATTGAGTTTGCGTGCCTGCACGCATTTTTGCTCGTATATGTGCGCAATATTGAACAGTCACTTTCAAATGATTTTCGACAAATGCATGGTACTATCATCTGCATGACTGTGGTCCTACAGCATAAGTTTTACAGTACAGGATGTAATTCGCTGCGCTGGACTCACTGCCAGAATGTGTTGGTGGCCGAGCTAGGCGGAGTCACCTAAGAAATTTCAGGGGGGGGGGGGGTTGCAAAAATGCAGGGAGGGTGTACACCCCCCCCCCTGGGGGGGTGTAGGGAAATCCCTGCTTGCTCCTTGCTCTCCGAGTTTCGTGCTCCTGGAGCAGCTATTAAACGTCAGTTGGGCGCTTGAACAGGCTCACTCTGCTGCCGTTTTTCCCCTTCTTCTTCTTCATATGGGCCTATTTTTCTACTCCCTCTGCTGTGCTGCCGCCTCACGTCCTACGTTCTTTTCCTTCGCTTTCGTGGAAAGGCGGGAAGAGATCACGTGACTCAGCAGGGTACCCCCCCCCCCTTTTTTGTGTGTGTGTGTGTGTGCACCCTCCAAAAGCTAGAAAGTGAAGAATGCGGTCGCGTATACGATACTCGGAGTACGAGCGTAACCACTTAAGGGTATGAGTGCCATACACTTGCGCTTCGGAGCCGCCACTGAACGCGTCCATTGTGTCGTTTCTTCTGTATGAATTGCAGATCTTGTCAAGTATTATGAAGCAAGCACAATATTAACTAAATGCGAAGTTACTGCGACCACTTTATCTAGGTCTACCGGGCACCGTATGTTCACTAAAAAGTTTCTATAGTTTCGTTTTTGCTGAGCGGTCTAGTCCCAGCCAGCCGTGGGAATCTCAGCCGAAGGCGCCGCCTCGGACACAACGTTGCCACTGGCGCAAAAGCCGAGAAGAGCTGCTAATGACTGCACCATCTGCCTTGTTGCTGATCGGCCCTCAGAACATTGATGTCAGTGTTCTTCGCGCCGATTGGATGAAAATCATTTCACTGATCGAGGTGTGACGTTGGAGATGACAGACGTGTCCAATCACTCTTGTTCGCGTCCCCTTGCTTTTGTCTGTGAATGAGTTGGAGCTGCTCATTATTTACATAAGATTCAAATGAGTTTCGTGAAAAAAACATCACTTCTAAAGCAGGGCGCCGTCGTCATTACAATGGGTACTACCCCCTTTGGGACCTTCAGTGGACACCTTTTAGATAAAAATCTGCCGCCGAAGCGGGGTCATTTGTTGCAATAATTAAGTGGTTTCGGTTTACATGTTGTTGTCGCGGCTGGTCTCGGTTGAGCGCAAAAGGACGATCTTCCACTCTCATGTCCACCAATGAATTGCGTCCTTTTGCACTTCGCCGGTACCAGCCGTGAGAAAAACATGTAAACCAAAACCAATTAATTACTCTCAGAGAGAACACCATCTCCTACGGACGTCCCAAATAGATCCCAATGTTCATATCCGGTAATGAACCTCCGTGGGACTTCCCTGGGATATTTATAGAGGGATATCCGTAGCCGTATATCCGCGGGAGGTGCGTACTACAAAGCGTATACTTACATCTAGAAAATAAAAGGTAACATTCGCTTGAGGTATGTATGCTGCATCCGAGAGAGCTCCTGCATATGTCCGTATCTCCTGGCGATGTCCGCATTGTGCATATTAGGATATCCGCTGCAGAAATTTCATTCTGCGGATATCTGTATATCAGTGAAAGTATATTCGATGGACATCCGTTGAATAGAATTTTCTGACTGCAACAAATGACCCGCTTCGGTGTCAGATTCTTCTCTGAAACGTGTCCACCGAATGTCCCAAAAGGGGTAGTACTCATTTTATTGCCAACGGCGCCCTACTTTAGAAGTCATGTTGTTGTTGTTGTTGTTTTACTAAACATATTTGAATTTATATTTAAATAATGAGCGGCTCCAACCCATTCGCACAGTGCGCAGGTTGTAGGCGGTATCGGACAGATACTAGTTTTTCGATTGGCGTACCGGTTCGGGAATTATCCGGGGATTTAACTCAGAACCGTGTTTGACAGATGATGCGCCCGGGGGAATGCATAACTTCATTGCAGTTACTTACATTATTAGGTTACTTTCAACGAAGGTGGTTGCGAGTTACACCTACACGTTACTTTTGTAACATATACATACACAAGACCAATACATGCAAGTGATAACGCTTGGAATACGCACTAAATACGAACGGGTAATAGCGTCATTTTCGTGTTCAACTCGTTATTTATGACCTCATTACTGGCGATATAACATGTACATCGTGACGGGTGTTGTTCTGGCGTGTTTCTTTTGACGCAACTTCCGAGTGCCTTTGAAAGCGACAGTAGGAGCTCTGAACCGTTATGAACGACGAACACGCTGCGCTTCAAGAAAAATGAAAGTTTCCGCTATTAAGACTGAGATCTGCGACATGTATATAAGACAGAGATCTGCGACATGTATATTGCTCCTAACTTATAGCTCTTTTGACCTTTTTTGACACCATCGGACTTCAGTCGTTATTGTGAAGGGGATTTATTATTTCATTCCCCACATCACTACATGCATTGGGGTAGCGTATCGCCCCTTGGCGATGAAACTCCGCATTCATTTGCTCAAAATAGAGTTGTTGCTCTGCTCGTAATTGAACCTCATTCTCTCCCGGTACCAAGTATGGTGTTCCTGGTGCCCATAGGCGCCGACAGCGTGAGGGCTTGAGCCCCCCCCCCCCCCCCCATCTAGGTAGGCCACCCGCGAGAAGTATACCCAACCGACACTGAATACAAATATTTCGAGGGATACCCTAACCATGGAACGTTTCATGCGAGTGAACACAACGATCCTGTAAAATTTGCGTCTCAACGCGGAATCCTCGACATCCTGCCCGACCTCTGTGTATTAGAAAAAAAGGGGGGGACGTTGTGCCCCCTCCAACAGATTGAAAACTCCCCGCCTATGCTTGTGCCTCTTGGACGTGCAAGATTCCTCACTCCTCATCCTGATCACATATAGCCTCTGATATCTCCCCACTCATCTTCATTGAAATAAAGTTGTTGTTGATTGTTGTTAGTGTTTGAATCGGGGGCTTAACTTCTCATAAATGCTCCGGATGGCAATGCTTGTGGCAGAGCTTTTTACACGTCCAGTGCACATGCGAAGTGCGGAGTGGGCAGAAATTTCCTTACACACAATGATACGCAAAGTACAACCGGCCTTGAGAGCTGTTTCTTTACAAAACGGCTTGCTGACTCTGCGTATCTCTGGTAAATGTTGAATGTGTCGTATGAACGCCGTCTATGAAAATATGTGCGCTTGTTTATAGAAGATAGCACGGGAAGATCTTGCCGCAGTTGCACCCCTCTCATGAATAATCATACTAAGCGAATTAGAAAGATATTAAAAGGAGTGTATGCCGATGATCTCGGCTTAACTTAGGGCCTAGGACGGAAGCTATTCCAGCGCCGCACCTGGGAGTCTTTCACCATACGCAAAGATGCCCAGGTTATGTCGCCACAGATGGAATTCTCTAAATATACTGCTCTGCATTTTTTACCATGCTGCTCATGATACAGAGGAGAACCAGCGGCAGAAAGAAAGTCAAAGACTATTAAAAGCAATCAAAACCCTGGTGCTGGGCCTTAAAGACGGACAGTGGAGCAAGGACACGGAACAGGGGACGACGAAAAAGGGGTGCAGAGGGACAACAACTGCAGTTGTGTGTCGTTTCTCGTCTCGTCGTCTGTCCCTTTTTCATTAGGCCCAGCACTGGGATTTTTATTGTTTTTTAATAATGAATGACCAACCTGCCCTGTTTCTAACCTCGTTGAAAGGCAAATATATTTTAGTGTTTAAAATATTCTTCAACATACCGCAACTGCTAGAACGACCACACCTAGCGAAGACGACGACAACTTCATTGTATCCCGCGCTTGTCAGGCAACCTGAAAAGAGCAAGCGCACATATACGTCAGCTCCGCTTCACTTATGAACAAAACAATGGCATATTAATGACGTGTCCAAGTCCTCATTCATAGAACACACGTGCGAGTCGTTGGAACGGGCGATGTAAGAATTGGGACATTAATCGAGCAGCGCAATCACTCAGTAGAAGTCACGATTTTAACGCGTCACGATAAGGCATTATATTGTTCGCTTATTGATTTCAATACTTGCTTCCCGTATTGTAAAGTTCCAGTGCGGCGACCACCGGCTGTTCGGTGCGCCGGAAGCGAATCGTGCGCTCGGCACAGTCTCCGATAAAGTCTGCATTACATGTGCCCAAAAATGTCGTAAGCGCGATAGACCAGAAGCAGAAAGCGCACTGTGGTGAAAACGCAGACTGGATCTGCGTGCCCTGGCCTTGATTGGAAACAAAGCGGGGCAAGGTGGCCGCTCAGCGAACCATGGGAACTAAGCAACGCTTGCGTATATTACAACCAGTTTTACGTGCTGCCCTGTCCAGCTAGGAATACAAGCAGGATTCGGATTCTTTCGTTTTTATGTCCGGAAAAATCTGCTCACTGTTTTCGCTCTTTATCTGGAATGGAAATATTTCGTTTCTGACGGAACTAACGAGTTCCAGACGTCCAAACCAACTTTATTTGTCATTTCGGAAGAATTTATCGAACTTATATCCACAGCCATTGTAATAGTTTCGGATTGTGCCGGAGTGCCCCTTTAAGACGTAACACACAGAAGGCAAAGCATTGCGCAGGTTGATGCCGCAATCATAACCAGTTGTTTTCAGTTGAAACCGAAAATATCGAATACTCTACTACGCACCTTCCCACTATAAAAAGGTACACTTTCTTCGCGGAGCGCCATTAAAAGTGACGGTTCGGATCCAAATCAAATGCGAAACACATTATCTCCTACGGTGCCACCATTCCGCATGCTGTCTCTGGATTTGTCGATATAATAATTTGGAGTAGATTTACGCTTAAGATGAGTCCGCCCACAACCGTGTGGGAACACATGCCGCAGAGTAGGAAATATCGACCACTGGCATTTGTCGAAACTTGGAGAAGACAGATACCGTGGATGCATTGCGCATGTCCAAGATAGAAGCCTCGTCCTGTTCTCAACAAGTAACGATGTCATTCGGAATGATGGTTACGTACGAGCGTGTCACAGGGTAGGTATTAGCCCATTCACACTCACGAGATATATTTCGGTACGCAGAATTACATTAATGATAATTCTTTACGGCGCTGCACGGTCGCAAGTGAAGGTTGGCCTGTAGGAACAGCAAATATTGGGCACTTTCCATCCTCTTCGAGGTACTGCAACTTCTAGAACACACTTTACGAAGACAAGCCGAGAACAAATCGGCGTAGCACGCCCGAAACAAAGTGTCATTTACAATTATATCGCCCTGTCCCTTGGTTTGCTGAAGGGCACCTTTTGTACACGTAAAAGCTTACAAAAAAGGCCCCCTGCTTTCAACATCAAGATATAACTATGTCAATCCTCACTGCCCATCAGCGTGTGATGCGGCCAAGTTCACTATTTTCTTTCGTCCGTTTCACTCCTTATTAAACCCGCGAAGCAGCTGTGGCCATAAGCGGTGGATAGACACGGACGGAGTGTAGGAAAACGATAAGACTCAGAAAACTGTCAGATGCTAGGTGAGTAACGTGATGTCACGATGCGCGTTAAGTCCATAGGCGCGGATCCAGAGCGGGGGGAGCGCGCTCCTTTTCCGCAGCGTGGCAACTCGGAGTGCTTCTGGCGCTCTCCACCCTTCTCTCCGGTTGCACCCACCTGCACCTTAATTGGGCTGCAGACAGATGGATCGGAAGACGCCTCTACCGGAAAATAAGATTGGGTGACACCAAGAGGCGCTTTGCACACGCAACGTGCACACACAACGCTCTCTTGGTTTAAAAACCCGTTAAGGAGAGGCTCCGGAGCGAGAGCGAAACAGAGAATGGAGCGCGCTCAGCAGAGCCGCGACTTCCTTATCGCGACTTCGTTCCTTCAGCTTCGTTATCATGTGGAATTGCAGCTTTGCGAGTTTGAATATAGACCTAATGATGTGCACGATAACGTTCCGGAACCGTGATAAACCAATCGCCATATTTGTTTCAAGGGGAACATCACGTGCTCACCTTTGGTTTAAGAGCTTCCTTTATCGCATCGCGCTTTCGCACACTATAAGAACAGAAAACTCACCGCATAACGAATTATTGAGCAACCAGAGCTGATAATGCTCTATCTTCTCATCGTTGAAAAAGGGGTGGGGCACAACTGTAACGCAGGGAAAGTGTTACAGAAATGCCGGACTCGTCTTCAGCAAATCGGAAGACGGAGCGAAGAAAATGCTAAGGTGAGGGTCTCAGGGTGATATTTCCAACACAGATATATTCGTACCTTCTTCTCTGCGGTTAAATGGTAGTTTGATCTGAGTGTGCCATACGGTCAAGTACTGTTCATGTCACGTCGAGACTGGAAGTTACCTGGGTTCGAATCCTGGTGCCGGCTGTGCTGTCTGCGGTTTTCCCTGGGTTTTCCTTCACGCTTTCAGACATATTTTGTTTTCGGCGCTTGATTACTTTGTTGTTGTTATTGTGCGCTCCAGTATTCTTTGAATACTTTGTATATGGGCTTCTTGTGCACTGTTGATTGCCCACACCTGCTTTGGCCACCAAGAGGTGGTTGGCAGTATTTCTAAAAAAAAAATATGTTGGCACAGTTCCCTTAGAAGTCGGCCCAGGACGCACATTCCCCCAGGGCGTCAGTCGTGACGTTGCCCACCTCTGTGAGGCCGACAACGGCGAGCGCCTTCACGACCACACTACTCTTCATGCGGAATGTTTATATCTTATTATATCATCTCAACTGATCCTGGCCACAGTCTGGACGCTGGACGCGTAAGTCAGGCCAACAACGGCACCCCGGTTGGCCAACGGGGCAGGGCAGAGTTTGTTTGTAGAGATAATTCTTAGATCATATAAGCGGAGACATAGGAGGTCGCACGTATAAGTTTTTCCGATCCAGCTATTCCAGTCGTACAAGTGACTCCACTTCTCCATCATTCATTGTTGTTGTTGTTGTTGTTGTACAAGTGAGTACTCTTTTTGTTTTTCCCTTCTTTCTGCTTTCACGCCTATATAGGCGTGCACGAGCTTCGAGAAGTTGTAACCTTTTGATGAATTACTAGCGGACAGAATGTCTTTATGAAGCCGTAGCGCGGACGACCTTGAACACGCCATTGATATTCCAGCACTGCCTCGGAGGACGCGGACTGCTTGCAATCCAGTCCGAATATGGCAGAAATGAGTGGGCAGAGCACACCCTGAATGGCCTTGCGCGTTCCCCATTCTTGATTGCGCTGTCTCGTGACATCACATCGGAAGGTCGCTGCTGCTCTCGGACTGTTGCAAACGTTCCGAACATCAGGCTCTAAAAACGGAAAGTCGGTGGGCGGGTAACGTCGAAATTCGTATGCTGTTTACAAATATGTCATGTCGATGACATGCAGATGTTTCACTTCTCTACTATTACACGACGCGAGCAGCTGAGGGCAGTCTTGGGAAGTAATTTATTTACTAGTAGCTAGATACGTAGGTAGTTACTGAAAAATTAACTTTGAACTGTAAATAGCTAGTCTTCGGAGAAAAACAGTTTTAGCTGTACATTTTCGGTAGCTAATTACCGTAGTTAGTTTTTTTTTTATGTGTTGTGCACTTTAGCGTCAAACGCTATTTCTTTTCTTTGCTAATGCTTCTTGCACGACACCCGAACAGCCCGCAGGACTAAAACAAAAGCGAATAAAAAGAAGCAAGATAGAGGCGACGTCGTGCAGGGAGGTGAGGGAGAGGAAGCCCATGCGCCCATCACACAAGTAACCCAGGGAAAGGTAACGGTAATGGTAACGGAAACAGAAACGGTATATTACTGAAATTGGAGATGGTAACGGTAACAGAAACGGAAACGCATATACTACGGTCCTCCATTACCAGAAACAGAAGCGGAAACGAAAATTATCGTGCGGTATTGAATTCGGGTAATGGCTTTTCCTGTTGTGTGACGACATTTGAGTGATGTTTCATTTTATTTTTGTATTTTGATAACTCCATTCCCCGTAATGTTCTAAATACTACACGTGAGCATGGAAACAAAGCGAGGGTGCATCCCTCGCTTACCTCGTCCCAGTCCTCGTAACTCCATGACATCAACGCCTGACTATACTCCACCAGAGCACGAGGATGACGGGTCTACGGTTTTTAGTTTTGTATTTTTGCTTCTTTTTCTTCATCATAGCTATGGCAGTATCATTTACTAGTGAGAGCGCTCGCTTATGAATGCGACATTGGATGACGGTTACGCCTATCTTGAGTTGCTGGACTCCGATTGACTGAAGACATGTTCCTAAATTTTTTAAAAAACCTTGCAGGATGTGCGCATCCTAACAACGTAAAATTACTTGTGTAGTGTGTACGCGTCACACCAATGCATCACTTGTGCAAAACGAGGTGCTGGCAGAGCCGGACTGGCTGTCCTCCCGCCAGCTCTGTAACAGCCTTTCCATTACCGGAAAGAGTAACCGAAACGTAACGGAAATGTAATTGAAAGGCTGGTATCAGAAACGGATAACAGAAAACGAAAATATGTCCGTTACCCTTCCCTGCGACTAACGAACGAAATGTTTGGCATTGGTGCACTGTAATCGGAGACGAACCTCGGTTTGAGGCTACTCCAAAAAGATGACGTAATTGAGATGAAGGGTAAATTGGAAATTGTAATATTGTAGGGACATGGTAAAATAACGCAGGGGACAGCTTGAAACTGAGCGTTTGAAGCAAACCTCGTCACGAGCTGGCCATGGTGGATCAGTAGGTGTCCGCCTATGCATATCAAGGTTGCGACCTCGATTACGGCATGGTACAAGGTGCTCGACAGACCCTGCTCGGCAATGGATGTTAAATACGGTGTGTCGTGTGCTACAATGTCGGCGCACGTTAAAAGTTCACCCACGGACCGTCGCTCACGCAGATAGTATTTTCGCGACGAATTATTACCGGGAGCTAAAAAAAAATAGGAAATTTGAATGTGTTAGCGTAAGCCTGTGGTTCCTTCTTTTGTTTCCTCCTTTCTCTTTTGATTCTTTCCTTTCATTCCTTAGTTTGCTTCCTCTCTTATTCTCTTTTGCTTCTTTTCTTTGGTTCATTCTTTTGCTTACGTTGCTCTTCAGTCTCGGATGCCCGTCGCCGTCGATAGCGCTCTACTTTTCTTGTCGCCTACTTGGCCCGGCACCCGGCACGTGTAGTTGGCTCACGCTCCAGTGTATACTTTGAACACCCCCACCATCACCAGACTTGCCCGTGTATCTGGTACACCGCCAACCTTGTCCTCTACACGGCGCGTACTACCATCTGCACGTCTGTCCGCAGATCGACACCGCCGTTTTTCTTTTAACCAGGGTGTCGAACCGAAACGTTTTTCGTTCCGGTTGTATCATAAACGGTCCGGTACCGGTTCTGCTCCGGAGCAAAAAAATAACGGTTCATACCGGTTTTAGCCGGTTCCGCTTCTGATGGGCATATTCATTCCCAGAACAAAAATCAATGTTGCTAAATGTAAACACGTCTATTCCGCATACATGGTATTTAACAGGATGTCGGAGCGAACCGAAAACCGGAACCGAAAACCGAAAAAAACCGCTATTTTGGTGCGAACCGGAACGGAATCGAAACCGTATAAGTTTTTTTCGCTCAGGAGGGAAACCGAAATATGTATTTAACGGTTTTCGGTCCAAGAAAAAACTTCGCCGGTTTGGACTACGGATAGGCGAATGAAACAGACGTCGTGTGCTCTGAAGGCATGTCATGGATACTATACGAGGGTTACGGTTACGGTGGAATGTATGTCGGTATACTATGACCCTTAGGCTCCCTTTGTAATGGTTTATCGTTTGCGCACGCACACAGACTTAGAGGTACATGTGATTCTCTAGCAATGTGCCGTAGTGTTCGTTTTAATTTGATCCCCGCAAACTCTCCTCAACTAAACAGCGACCCAAGGGGACTGCATAACGGCTTCTTTATCGGTAGTGTCGCGCAACGCGTCCCTTGTTGGAGAGCAGCTAAGTTGAATACATTTACGTATACGCGAGGGCAAGCCCGTGCAAGTGGCAACTCTTTTGTGGACAGGACCCGAAGAAAATAAAACGGAGCCGTCGAGCGTGTTTGTGAGTAAAGGTGTTCCTCGATTTGCGTCGTACTCGTGCGGTGGTGCTTGCTGGCTAGACAGTAGCAACAGACATTCGGATGGGACGCGATCGCTCCAATCCAGCAAGAAAGTACTTTACGTATGACATCACGACAAACAAGTCCGTTTGTAGCATGTGCTTCAAGAAAGGAGAAAGCCCATTTGAACAGACAGTAACCTACAGGAACCAGGAGCTACCAATTTCACAGCTGTCTATTAATATTAAATACAATGTATGCGGAATAAACGGGTTTACATTTTGTAACATTGATTTTTTTTGTGGGGATGAATATTCCCAGCAGAAGCGGAACCGGTTAAAAACCGGTATGAACCGTTATTTTTTTGCTCCGGAGCAGAACCGGTACCGGATCGTTTATGATGTAACCGGAACGAAAACCGGAACGAAAAACGTTTCGGTTCGACACCCTGGTATTTAACATTAATAGGCAGCTGTGAAATTGGTAGCTCCTGGTTCCTGTAGTTGACTGTCTGTTCAAATAGGCTTTCTCCTTTCTTGAAGTGCATGATACAAAGGGACTTGTTCGTCGTAGTGTCATACGTAAAGTGATTTCTTTGCGTCCCATCCGAGTGTCTGTTGCTGCTGCCTAGCCAGCAAGCACCACCGCACGAGTATGACGCAAATCGAGGAACACCTTCACTCACAAACGCGCTCGACGGCTCCGTTTTCTTTTCTTCGTGTCCTGTCCACAAAGGCGCCACTTCGCACGCGCTTGCCCTCGCGGATACCTAAATGTATTCAACTTCGCTGCTCTCAGACAAGGGACGCGTTGCGCGACATTACCGATAGAGAAGCCGTTAGGCAGCCCCCTTGGGTCGTTGCTTAGTTGAGGAGACTTTGGGCGGATAAAATTAAAACGAACACTGCGGCACATTGGTAGAGAGTCATAACCGGTCACATACACCTCTAAGTCTATATGCGCGAACGATAAAACGTTACAAAGGGAGCCTAAGGGTCATAGTATACCGACATACATTCCACCGTAACCCTCGTAAAGTATCCATGACATGACTTCAGAGCACACGACGTCAGTTTCATTCGGCTATTCGTAGTCCAAACCGACGAAGTTTTTCTTGGACCGAAAACCGTTAAATAAATTTTTCGGTTTCCCTCCTGAGCGGAAAAAACGTATACGGTTTCGATTCCGTTCCGGTTCGCACCAAAATACTGTTTTTTTTCGGTTTTCGGTACCGGTTTTCGGTTCGCTCCGACACCCTGCTTTTAACATGACCCTTCTAATACTAAAGAGTTAATAAACATTTCAAGTTGCTCGGCTATGTTTCACAGAATTTTGAACACAGGCTCTAACCCGTGTTCCCCACTTTTTGCTAGCCACGGTTAACCCTTTCAAGCTCGCTTCACTGGGCTGGGCCATGCCGGGTGGCTTATTGCTCGGACTCAAGTCGGGACAGGGCCGAGAAACGTAGAAATTATTCGGACTGGGGCAGGGCCACGCATGGAGTGGTTTGGCCGGACCCGGGCGGGTAAATCAAAGGAAGGCCGGGATCGGGCCCGGTCTGGGCCTAAGAATGCGGCCCGCACAGTGCTTTAATTCCACTGTTACCCCTCCATTCGTATATGTACACTGTACCCCGCACTCACTCTTTCGCCTAGCGCGTTGTGCACTTCATAGTCAGGTATCTCAAGACGTACAGATACACCGACGAGACAGTACCGTCTATTTATAGGTGATCTGTGCAACGTTTATAGAGGGTATTGCGAATGGGTTACGGGGTAACTTCTGAAATAGAGGGTAAATTTTTTTAAATGTTTACCCTTTATTAGACGGTACTAGATTTAGAGTGATAACATATCAGTGTACTTTCGTGACGTAACTATACCTGTATTTACATACCGAGCGCTCTGCCGCAAAGTCTCTCGTTTTTCTCTGCGGAACAACCTCGCTCCCTGGTCGAACAACATTTCCTTTCTGCTAATAAAAACACGCTCCCGGTACTCGATCAACCCCTAACCTCCATGCGACGCACGAAACAGGTTGAGAAGTAAATACGAAGTGACACCTTGACACCGTAGCATAAATATTAACTCCGCGAAGATGTTGCACGGAAGGGCCACGTGCATGTTTTATATTTAGCTTCTCTATTGCTCTTCTTCGTTACTCTCTCTCTCTCTCTTCTGCAAGAATGTGGTTGAATATTCCTCGCCGCACCCTTTAACCCTTCCTTCGTCGTATGACCACTTGAGCTCTAGTCTAGCATTTTCTTGCATTTCACATCTTTTTCCCTTTCCACGTCTGCCTCTCTTGGGTTCATTTCGCACGTCATGGAGCGGAAAGGGCTTTCAACTTTGTCCTTGCCTTATAAAGTGTGGGTGCATGGAATGGATAGGCTGTCTGCACTCTGGAAACCTCATTCGGGTAATCACTTTTTTTTCGCTGAGCAGGAATGATTGCTGTTCTTATGGGAGAGGTATGTAAAAGTAAAGAGTGCCAGTGCGGTGTAGTAGCTAGCACACTTGGCCGGTAATCTTTTATTTGTCCACTGCGGGTACTTTATAGGATGTTGGAAAAGAGTAATGTTTCGAAGTACAAGGTCTACATCTTGAACTTAGGTTATGTTCAGCGCGTAATGAGCTAATAAGTAAAATGTAAAATCGGCTATCGATTTCAGAAGATTGCGATAAAGTTAGATAACGACGAGGTTTTCAGTATACAGTTATGGGTGCTACTACCGAAGTTATCAAGTTACATTTCTGGTTTACTGTGCTCTTTTTCTGCGACAGTACCACATCATCATCATCATTTCGGTACACCTTCGTGTGTACCTTGTGTGCTTTTCGCTGATACTTTCGCGGTACTGATGATACGTATATAGAGTAATGGCAATACCATTCCTGAATTGAATACGACTAGTTACTCGCGTTCAGAGCAAGTTTTCGTGATTTGGGTTTAATTCAGCCGAGTCACAAAGGCGGACAGGGACGGCATCGCCGTTTTGAAAGAGACGTAAACATGTCAACTGGTTCCCCCTCGTCAAGCAGATTCACTGTTTATGCCGTGTCCTGCATCCTGTACAGGCTTCCTAATTGTTCGAGTGATGCGTATGTGGTGGTCCTGCAACCTCCATTGCGAAAATTTCCATAGTATATTGCTGCGTAAGCACGTTGAGTATCCTTGTGGTCGGCGCATATGTTTGGCAGTTCTCAGCCTTCCCGCGGCATGCTGAAGAGCCACACGGAGATTTTCACGTTTATGGTATTCACGTGATTTTGGGGCCCGAAAGACGTAAGAGGCTGCCACTGCGCCAGAACGCGAAAAGAACTCCAAACTTTGGCCAGAACTCCAAAAGTGTATCGCTCAACGTGTAATGAGGCGCATGGGTTCCCGATTATTAGACGCCCTCTGTCTGTCCACTATCTGTTTGTGCATTCAGACACTACAGGAGAAAGACGCTAAAGTTGTTTCCCGACGCTGTCAAGTTAGTGTTGAAGCCATCTTTCACTTTTCTCTTGCTATCATTGACGCATAGTTTTTGGGCATGACGTCAGTAATGGCGGTTACGGAGCATCACTGAACACCTCAAGTCGGAGACGTTAAGTAATTCATTACGAGTAATTAGGTGAGTACAATCGAGTGATTTTAGGGTAATTAATTACAGAAATAACATACTTTCAGGGATGAGCAACTGTAACGTGCTTTAATTACGTATTACCCGTAACATGTAGTCAAAGCATAGCTACTTCCTGCTCTATTCCTACCAATCTAACTGTAAATATCCATCCCCGGTACTTCCTCCTTACAAAACTATCTCTATTACGATCATGTTTCCACTTCGACTGTAGCTGCTGGTTTAGCTTATACATTTTATTACGCATCAATATGTAAGATATACTCAGACAAGGCCTGGACTCCACATGGAGACATCCATCTCACCTAGTCAAAGATATAAGAGCTTGACACCTGTTTATAGAATTTGTGAATGTCTGTATATAACTCCTCAAAGTCGAATAACGTGCCAAGTGCCATAGAATTACCAATTTAACACCAGCGTTACGTGTGTTTTGTGTTCCGGTCAGGTACTCTCAAACAACAACGACAACAACAACTTTATTTCAGAATGATGGGTGGGGAGTTACATCGCCGGGGGTGACACTCTACCCCATTGCTGGAGGTGAGGCGTGGAATGAAGTAATGGGTCCCGTTACAATGAGGATCCAAGTCCTGTGGCGTCCAAAAAGGCGAAGAGAGCCTTGAGGACAGAGCGTTGGTGAGCTGGATGCGGCCAGGGGCCAAGCAATTTTGTGAGGGAGAGGGGACGGGAGTCGAGCTCGTTGAGGGATGCGGAGAATACGGAGCGGGAAGGGTGGTAGTGTGGGCAATGGAGAAGAGAGTCAGGTACCCTCTTTTCCGCAGCTCACATAAACATTTACGCAATTAGCCCATTCTGTCGATTATCAACTTCTGCTATGAAGAACTGAAAAAGTGTGCTTTTAAGTATCGCGTCTACGTAATCTGCGTGTTTGCCTATCTAATCTGTGGGTAATGCGAGCAGCGTGCACTAACGCGAGAGTAACTTAATCGCATTTTAACGAGTAAATGGAACTATAACTGGATCTATTTTTAGCTTCAGTACTTTTCCCCTAACTCATGTACTTTCATACCCATGTAACTGTAAGGCAACCACATTTTTTTTAGTAACTTACACGGTCGTCTGCAGTACGCATGACGCTTTTTCGAATATGTGCCCGAACGATAGTCGCCGGCATCGAGTATACTATAGATTCCATTGCGAAGAGATCTCTACAGAATACTCACAGATGGATCACAGTCTGTAGAATCGTCACCATTAAACAAAACAAGTGCCGAATCGCAAGGGTCACTCGTCGGACAACCGGCTTAAGTGGGTGAGGGAAACCTTATTGAATGCGGCGTCTGACACCCTCTTTGAGGTTGAGCAGGATGCCACTAGGCCGTGGCCCACTAAGAAGCTGTGGCAGGTCCTGTATTTAGCCTCACGTTCTAATGATGGGTTTCAGCGACCAAGTGGGTTCGGCCCACAAAGTGGATGAAGGTGCCGACTTGTGATGGACCCAAGTTATAAAGGAGCACCCCCTGCCTCAACAGAAGACGTAACAAAGCCCTAATACGGCCACAATGTTTTGTGACTGACATGAGTGGAAGCGCAACGACCCCTTGCGGTGTTGGTGTTTCACTAAAGGAACTAAAAAGATTCAAAAGTGGGAGGGGCAACCTTCAAGAGTCAATAATTAGGTGGTTCGGCTCACGGCAGTGCTCGCTGTGATTGATTTTTCTTTTCCTTTTCTTATGTGTCAAAATTTTCTATAGAATATCGTTTTTCTTCTATTTTTTTCAATATCTCTCTTTGCGCCCTTGGTTGTTTTCTTCTCCGGGTTTAATCTTCCCTTTGATATGCTTGTTGGTAAGAAGACATCTTCATACGCACGGTTTTCATACGCACTTTGCAGAAGGACTTTCCGTCGCTATAGTTCTAAAAGAAGGATGAGAAGTTGATAAGTAAAAAAATAATTAGGAGGATTGGGGAGAAAATTAGTTTTAGCCAAGATCGATGCCAGGGGCAAACGATTGGGTGCAACGAGGTCCCGTGCTCCTAGAAACAGAATGCCGTAGTCACGCTCAGCCCACGCTCAGGGCTATGGCAGGAAAAAGTCCTGGGCCAACTACACTGGGAACTGTACCGACATTTGTCTTAAAGTGTCTGAGGAAAATCCAGGGAAACACCCAGACAGCACAGCCGGCGCTCGGATTAGAATCCCAGTCTCCTTCGAGAAATAGCATAGCACGCTCATGGTCAATCAGCACCGGTAATGTCTTCTGATTGTCCCAAATGGGAGGCGTTTTCTGCAACACTTTGGACATGCTTACAAGATGGTGGTGGTGGTAGTGGTGATGGAGCTGCTTGCCATAGCCAAAAAAGACTACAAGATTGGTGGGCGGCCTCAGTCAATCAAGAGACAGAGCAATATCATTCTCAATGATGCCTTGACCATGTTATGCGGCGGTGAAGCTTTTCCTTTTTGGAGTGTGTAGGAACATGTATGAGAAGGAGAGGCAAATAACTCACCTTATTTAGCAAGACATTCTGAGAAGCGAGACGAGTATAGGTGGTTGTACCTGAAAAGAGATGGAGACACAAATTGAAAACATCCACGCTCCAATGTTGAACCATTTGCACTATAACGACCTTGGTGTGTCAATGCTAAACAAGCGTTTGATGGACGAGATCCCCGCTCGTTTCGCACTTTTACATCGCACTCATCTACAGAATTCTTGCGTGTCTATCTGAGTTGGGGGGGGGGGGGTATGATTTGCTTAGACGAAAAGTAAAATAGAAGCAGAGCTATGTTATTCTATGTGTCGCCCGCAAAATTACAGAAACAACCGTTTCAGAAAAACCTTTTAAAGTTTTCGGCGTGTCCGAATTTTGCACCTTTAAAAGGTTCTTCAAAAGTAAGACGCCAAGAGATCGTTCCCGAAGACAGGAAACGTTCTAGCACTCTAGATGAATGCTTAATTTTCTGTATGCAGCGCAAGTTCGTCTCAACATGTAATCAATATATCGGGCAAGTCGGCTTCGGTTTGCTCGGGTCGTGTGAGGGTCAGGATAAGGTCACCTTCGAATGCGTCAGTCGGCAACCTCGCTCCAAGTCACTTTCGTCAACGACGTATGGAGTGCTCAAAAAGTATGACTTTTTTTTTTTCTGCTTAGTTTAACTAAATTAAGGAAAGAATAACAACCACCTTCTGCTATACTATGCCTGCGCGCTATTAAGCGATTATCTAGAGCTGTCCACGAATCACTGTCGGCTCAAGATAAGCTCAAATTTCGCCAAATACATAGGGTGCAGCTATAATTTGCTTCCATTGTGTGTGCTTGTCGGAGTCAGCTTGCTGCAAGACGATGACGACCATGGCAAGTGAGGAAGACAAGGATGAAGAGAACTAACTTCACTCCTTTAAAGAAGCAATGAGCTATCATTTAACGTAACTCCGAACCCAGTCCGATACGTCCAGCTGCCCACCAGGAGCCACCACGGAAAATATTTTCGCTCAGCGGTGTATTTCCACCAAGCAAGTACACATACAAAAGCAGTCGAAGAAAGCTGCAGCGGACGGCCGACACGATCATCGCGTGGCGTAGGGGAGTCACCGTGCTTTTTTTCTCTCTCTCTCTTTGTAGCTCACGCGGCGAGCTGTGTGACTGTACGTCACGAGCCACGTGACGGGGACCACGTTTCGTCACGACGCTCCCTCGTTCTCCGATACGCTCTTTTCACGAGAGGAGGATTTTTTAAAGCTGTCCGATACAGAGGCCATGCGCGTGCTCTGTAATACCCTAGTCAGACGGCAAACCTAAGTCCGTTAACGGTTACTTCACCTGTTGTCCAACCATCATTTCAATTGGCATCGTCCTCTGCCCTGATTTGTTGAAAACAGGAGGCCTATGCCTTTTTCTGTGGCAATCATGAACAGCATAAATGTCGCGGAACATACGCCTTTTTGTGGACATTAACATAACTGCATACGTGCCACAAAAAGGCGTACGCCTCCCGCGTTTAACCAATGAGGTGGCAGTACGATGTCATTCGAGACGGTGAGGGGCAATGCGGTCAAGTTCTCCTTCAAGGGCGCAGATAACCGGCAAATGCAATTACTTACATCGATGTGAACTTACGTTCCAAGTTTTACAGCAATGAAGGGAATAGACATAGCGTTGACAACCGGCACCGCGAATACAGAAACTCTGACGTCACGGCAGGCGTTCACCCGGCCAATGACGAAGCCCGAGAGAGGTCACGTGCGTACGACATGCAATGGGAATGGCCAGAGTGGCGTGTCTTCGAGGGTCTATTTCTCGCCAAGTACGACACCCTTAGAAACATAACTCTTTTTGTAATACTGTAGTGCGCAATACAATGAGTGCATAATGTAATGAGCCACAACCAAAACCGTGTCGTAACCCGTGTCACAGAAAGGCGGACGCACAATTCAGGAATGGTTGCGGTATCATTCTGTACAATGGGTATAGTCTCTCTCCAGCATATTCTTCAAGTACAGAAGTGGTACTCGGCCGCGCAAAATCAAAACAAAGGTTGTGATATACCCTTCCGACTGGATCGTGTGTACCAAACATCTTTCTTCGAAACCCAAATGGAGTTATTATGAAGCGTGTGCGTCGCCTTTGTGAAGCGAGAGATTTCCGCAAGCAACACCGAGCACAGATTTAATTGTCCCGTCCGAATATGGGAAGAAAACAACGTATTTCGGAGGTATATTTGTTTCTATCCCGATGAAATCGACACTATGATGGTCGTGTGAATACGTTGCACAAGTGGGTGCGGCACACACACATAGCCTAAATGGAATGACGATGTGGCGGATCATTCACCGCCGTTATAGCGGTTGCGAACAGATCTCGTCATACTGTAAGAACAGAGCATCATACGGTCTCCCCCAGCCATTGCGCAAAATTATACATTTACGGCTTCCAATTCCAACTTATTGCGGGGTGGCACCCTTTCGTGACGGGTTCACAATTTTTTGTTCACTATTTTTGTGACTCCTCTGATCACTCTACACTCTAAGAAAAAAGGGAGTACTTTTACTCCTTTTTGGGACTAAATGCATGGCCACAAAAAATAGTCCCTTTCGGGAGTAAATGTACGAGGGTAAATGAATGTCACAGACTGGAGACTGCATTTCACGCGCCGTTGTAAGAGTCCCAGTTACATAATTGGTGTGCATGCATGAAAATACTTTGAAGCAAACCGTCAACCGTGATATATCGAGTGATATAAAATCTTGCGACATACATAGGGCATAATTTGCGAAGCAAGATGCGCTAACTGTTTCTCACTCTGTATGGCTGGAAAATTGCTACGTTGTCTGAGTTATACAGCCTTATGTCGTTCAAATTGACCAAGGGCACATATTTACGTAGACTGTTACATTCAGGAGACCATTGGGACCATTGCAGACTAGGGGAGTCGAAGCTGCAATTACTCCGCGTTTTACTCCTTTTTTTCTTAGAGTGTACAACTACAAGAATTAACGTAACCGCAAAAAGGCCTGCCCTTTTCATCAAGTCGGCGGATGAGCGTCCTGTGTGGTGAACTTCTGTCCTCAGAGTGTACGTGCATGTTTGGAGCAAGTCCTGCACTTGTATCTATAACGCGCGTTCAATTGCTGCATTACAAATATCGACCAGAGCCTAAACTGCACCCGACCTACGATGCGTAAAGCTATGCGTATGAAACAACGAGCATATCATAGACAACATTCTCAAACGCGTAGCAAGAGCCAAGAGAAAACGAAGGGCGATAAAAAAAATTCAGACACGTAAAAATGTAAATCCAATCACGGCGGGCTCCACGGTGAGCAGAACCACCTAATTATTGACTCTTGAAGGTCATCAGTTATTTCACTGCTCATCTGACATTTCTGAACGAGGGGAGGGGTTACGTGGGGTGGTACTATGAGGATGTGGAGGGGTGATGATGAGGTTGATAATGAAGGATGAAGAGGTCGGGCTAATAATATCATACTACATTTATTTAACTGGGACGACAGTGACTGACGGTGGGCGAGGAGGCTAGTGACAGCAGCGGCGCCGTCGTATAGAAGCGGTGGGTGGCGGTACTACATACGCTCACAGCACAGATCCAAGAGTTGTTAACATGTTACCTGAAGCATGCTACTTGTTGTATCATATACGCCGCTGCCAAAACTGAATAAAATTATGGAGGATACCTTCCCTGCTCCCTCATATTCAAAGTATACCATACACCATTTGAACTACTTATCCAGATTTTCGATCACCCCCTTGTTTTCGATGCAGTACAGACGGCAAGGTGCGTCCTTGTACAGGACCGGTTGAAGCAGCACTCGCTGTCATATTTTGAATAGATGATGAAGTCCTTCGTGACGATCATCTGCCTTCGATACTGACAGAGCCCCGTAGCGCTTCCAAAACCAGTCGAGAGAAAAATCCTTTCACCCGGCTGGTTGAGGGAGAACCTCCGTGTCTGTTGGTCAAGGTTTCCGAGATTAGCGTACCGTTTAATGTAACGTGTTTCAGTGGAAAACTCAAATAAATCATCCCTCGGCGGCGTACTCTTTGTTTGCCATTTCAGTTGCCGACTGCGTGCGTCACGACGACTGCTGTTACTGCATCAGTTGAAGTCCTCCGGACTCAACGGCTCTCTCAAGTTAAACGTTAAAAAGATCGTAACCCACAACGCACTCCGAAAACGTGGGGGAATATGGACTCTCCGGCTGTTGGAACTGATCTCCGTACTCAGGCGGGCAATAATCACGAGTGCCGCAAGGAGTGCGATCGTTCATCCTGGGCCGACTTGACAGGGAGCAGTGCCGACATTTGTATGATGAAAACCACACAAAGACAGCCCAGGCGTTACTCGGATTGGCGTGTAATGACATCATCGCGTCCACTACTGATCACGGAAGCCATTGTTGGCCACACGTCAGTGGGAATCGTTACGAGCACAGGGGAACTTGATCCTCTTGGCCAAAATCATCAGTCGTTCTCTCTACTGATTTGTTCAAAATGGGAAGCGTATTCCTGATGAAAGAATATTTCTTAGGCACTTGAGGCTTTGTATGGGTTCATCCTTTCTGTTTGTTCCAGCCTCAGAACATCAATTGGTTCATGTTCAGCGTATTCCTGTTTATGACACGTTAGCCTTAGTTGCTAATTGGGGTACGAAAAGGAGTACGTTCAGCTCCCTGCTTAAACCAAGAGTGATACGTTATCACTAATCAGTCAGTCAGTGCAGTGAAGACTCGAAAGTCTTTCGTGGTAGAAATTGACATGGCGTCACACTTCTCCTTTGCCACGTCCATTTTATGCGTGAAGATTACAACAGAAATTGACCGCATAACACGCTCCCTGTCAGCCATTCTAAAATGGCATCGTTCCAGCTTTTGTTGAAAACCGGAGGCGTACGCCATTCTGTGACACTTACGTTAACTGTCGCAAAACGGCCTACGCTCTTAAAACAGAACTTGACCGCATAACACACTTTTGGGCCAATCATCATCCCGAATGATATCATTCGCTTTCCTGATTTGTTAAAAGCGGGTGGGGTACGCCATTTTATGACACTTTCGTTAATTTTCGCAAAAGCGTGTACGGCCCGCGATAATGATATCATTCCGTGCAATGGCGTGCGGTTATCGTGTTATACGCTAAAGTTCTGTTTCAAGAGTGTAGACCCCTTTCATGGTGATTAACATGTATCCAAAACACTTAAAACAAAATCCTGACATCACCAAGAAATCCCCGAAGAGATTTGTAGAAACATGGGACGTATGACCTTTCTGTGACAATTGACATAACTGCATAAGCATCTGCTGTTCCTGTCGGCCACGCTCAGATGGGAAACATGACCACTGCTGCAGGTTGCACTCTTAAGAATGAACTTCACCGCATAGCACGCTCCTAGCCAACCATAATCTCGAATGATATCGTTATCTGCCCTGATTTGTTGAAAACGGTAGGCGTGCGCCTTTTTTGTGACAATTATGAACAGCATAAGTGTCACAAAAAAGGCGTACGCCTCCCGTTTTCAACAAATCAGGGCAGATAACGATATCATTCGAGATTATGGTTGGCTAGGAGCGTGCTATGCGGTGAAGTTCATTTTTAAGAGTGTGGGGGGAGGGGGGGTGGATCCCGCGTCCTGCTCCGACACTTTTCTTAAGCGTCTCAGAGGAAGCCTGGGAAGCCGGCGCCCGGATTCGAATTCGGGTCACCTCCCAGTCTCGGCGTGGAATGCCATCACCTAAGCCACGGGAGCTGGTGCGTCACAAAAAGGCGTACGCCTCTCGGCAGGCGCAGGACGATGGCATTCGAGATGGTGGTTGGCCAAGAGCGTGTCATGCTGTGAAGTTCTGATTGGCCTGTAGAGGACTATGGTCTTCCTCCACATGAGTCCTGACCGGCGATGATGGAATGTCCCAGCGGGCAGATGGTCGTGGCCTCATGCTAGGACGGTGCCGGTAGAACTGGCTGGCAGGCGCAGTGGCGCGCGCCAGCAGAGGCACGTCGTTGTCATCGTCGTCCACGAGCCGCCACAGGCCGATTCTTTCATATCTGTTATCACACCATATCATCTCATCCTGGCTCAGTCGTGACGCAGCCCACATACGTGACGGCAACAACGGCAAGCCGGTTCGTCACCACCACCACCACCTCTGATTGGCTGCGGTCAGACATATTTCGGCACCGTTCCTTTAGAAGTCGGCCCAGGACGCACATTTCCCCAGACCGTTAGTCGTGTGAACCTGACAATGGAGAGGTCTTTTACTAATACCACCACCACAACGATGTGTTTTAAGGGCGCATTAGGCGAAGTACATTTACTCGGTTCCGTTTTGTTCTCTCAATATTTCGTCAAGGGTACACTTTCGTTCGTGTAATCCACCAGACCGTCTATGCTTCATCGGGTTGTGGGGCGCTGTTTTCCGTACAGGTTTCTTCGAGAGTACTGTTCGCTTCTGCAATGCTTCGCAAGCACACCCCTAAAGCAGAACTTCGTCGCATTACACGCTCCTTGCCACTGCTCATCCCGAATCACGTCGTTATCTCTCTCGATACATTAGAAACGAAAGAAACGCACGCTCCGATGCCAATACAGAACGCACGCAATTTTGCAATTTCTGTGACGTAAATTGTTATCCACGATTGTGACAGTTTTGTTGTTACGTGAATTGTCAAAAAGATGCGCATGTCCTGCGCTTTCTACAAATCACGAGTGATAATGATATCACTCTGCGCTATAGTTGGCCATCAGTGTATTGTGTAGTGAGGTCCTTTTTAAAGAGTATAAGCAGCATAAACGGCAACAAAGCCATTAATATCATTTTCTCCCGCATTTTTGAACGTTCCGAACGCTTCATCGCGTGTTTTTGCACAGTGGTGGTGTAGGGAAAAGAAAAAGTAAATAAATGCTTGGATTCTATTCATGAAAGACATTGCTTTAGTATCCTTGGTATCAACCTTGGTTTTCTAAAGCTGTGAAGGTAAGTGTAAGTGTTCAAGACTGTCGGTAGTTCACAACCGCAGGATAGATTTCGCCTTCGGAAACTGAGGAAGATCCCATTGCACGAAATGAAACTAAGAAAAAAAAAAGGGCAGACGTCGCGCGGTATGGTGAGGAAGCTCAACTGAAAATACACTCACTGGTTTGTCCAGAATCCCAAGCACTGGAGGGGGGGGGGTGCAAAAAATTGAGGGGCTCATTATTGTAGCTGCTCGATAAGGGCTTAACATATCATTCCAAACAAGTGTCTATAGCCGAGATAACAAGGGCTGGTCCTGTACGGGAATACACATGTAAAAAAAAAGTAAGGGGATGTCTTGTAACATTTGGGTGTTGTTTAGGGGTGTACGGGTGTATGGAGCAATCACTGTACACGCTCCTTGTCTAGAGTTGGTTTTGACCGACGCAGAAACATGCAGTCGTATTCTTTTTGGAGAACACGAGTTGTAAAGCTAATAACGCTTCCTTCCATTGTCCAATTAGTGGAATGAGTTACGTACAGCACAGTTATGTACCCAGTTACCCTCTAATGGTGTTCTACGGCATGATATGCCGTTAAGGAATAGCGTAAACACCATAGGTTGTTCTACGATGCCTCCTCCCACAGCGAGGCTCTCTCTCTCTTATTGAACGTCGCTCGGCCCCGAAGAAAAATTCTCCGCGATGTCCAATTCGTTCCGTGGACGTCGTATAGTGGTTCTCCCTCCAAGCAACACCTTGATGATGTCCGCCCTGTGCAATTTATGCTTGATGTTACTTGGCATTCGACATTGAAGACACACGACTACATCTATAGCCCAGTGCAATGAACAGTGACCTAACCCAGTGGACAGATCGCAAGTCACTTTCACTCGGGGACAGACCTTCAGCTTGTCGATATAGAGTAACAGGCGATAAATGCATGACTTGTCCCATAATGCACCACGAGCTCTGGTGAGAACGCCAGTCATAAAGTTTATTTCCAAGTTGTCCTATACAATAACGGTTTTCACGTTGCATTGCGTGGCGCTGCGCGCAAACTTGCAAATAACGAGAACGTTCATTACGTGCAAAATAAATCTTTCGGGTCATTTTAGGAGCGTTTTAGGAAAGAAAAAATGGGTGTTCCAGCAAGTAAGAACCCCCTCTTTTTTTTTTTTACAACCACAGTCTCAACTGCAATACGAGAAGATACAATCCATTTGAAACACAGTTCCCTGTGAACACGATCCCACCTAGCAGCATGTCGTCATATACCAGCAGGCAGATAACTCGGCAATAACTCGCTACTTACCTGCCATCCAAGAACAGTATTCTCAACTGAATGGTCGTTAAAAGGTGTTTTTGAGGAATGTGCCACTTCGAACGCTAGTTTACGTAAAATAAGCCATTTAGAAGAGCGATAAGCCCTTTCCTGCATGAAGTAACAGTTACTCCGAGAAGATGCATGCTAGGAGAAAACATTTACTGTGAAAAGGTGTAAAAAAATAAAAAATACTGTGTCTGGGGCCCTGCTCCTCAGAAGGCCCCTAATGACATTTGACAAGGACACCGTGGACGAAAGGCGCTATGGTTACCTATAGTACGTATGAAAGAAATTAATTCCCGATCCCGGATCGCGTTTTTCAATGAACCGAAATCGCTTCCTCCCAAGTGTGCAGCAATTGGTGGACTCTCCTTGGCAAATTGAAAACCCACGCAACGCGAATTATTGACCTCCGCGACGTTTCCAAGGTGAACGAGAGCGCCTTCCTCTGCAAACAGCTGACGCTAAGGACGCTCTTCCTAGACATCTCATACAATCTCGTATGGTTCTCCTTCGAAGGAAGACAGCTTCGTGCCGACGCCAATATGCTCTGCTAGAAAGTCGCATGTCCTTTTCCTATAGCGTAAGTGCCCAGCATTCGTAAGGAATGTGTCCTTGTATGCTGTACACTCTAAAAGCAACGCTTCACCACATACAACACTACACGCTAACTATTGCCACGAATGATAGGGTTGTCGCTCGTGATTCGAAAGGGAGGCGGGCGTTTTTGCGCCAAATACCGTATCCAAATTGGCAGAAAAAGGGCTACACCACTCTCTCTTCGTATCAGAAGCGATAACCGTGTCGTTCGTGACAATAGTTTTCGCACAGTGCACTCTGCGGTCAGGACCTGTTCTTAGAGAGCATTAGTTTGTTGTGGTTATGTGGCTACTAATCACGTCATGGTGAAAGGGCAGGTGGAAGACTAGCGAACTTACTACCCCTGACCAGAGTTGCGGAATGGGGTGTTCCATTCCGTTCCAATTCCATTCCGAGGAATGGAGATTTGCGATAATTCCATTCCTTTCAATTCCGCGGAATGAAAAGGTATGGTCAGTTCCCACTCCTGGAATGGCTTGGCAACCCAATTCCATTCCGTTAATTCCCTCAATAGAAGAAACGGACCGGTAACCATACTGGCAAGTCCGGCAGTGCTAGAAGAGACTGACATTACCAAGCACGGAAAAAGCACAAAGACAAGGTGATTTCACTCTTGACCTTGTGCAGGTGCGGTGCAAAGGGTGCGAGGGCAGAAACCAGCACGTTGAAACCAAAACCGCCACCGGGGCAACCAGACCATTCCATTCCCATTCCTAGAACAGTTTCTCTCATTCCATTCCAATTCCATTCCGGAATCATTCCAACTCCGGAGTGGCAACTCCGGAACCCGGCCTCTGACACACTCTGAGGCCACAACTCCTTTTGAGGTAGGTGCTTCGAATGACACCTTAGCGAAAGGAGTTGGCGCCGCTGACACGCGGGGATGACTGTCTCGCTTTAGCATTTATCTTCGCTCACTCTGGCATTGGTGAGTGCCTCGGCCACATGGGCGTAGACCAGACTATTTTCTTTCTGTCCAAGGTAGGGCATCTAAATTGTGTTCTCATAACTTTATGAGTGCCCACGTATCCGTTACTTGTCGCTGCCCTCGCAGTGGCACTACAGTCAGGACGAATAGCCAGAAATATGGAGACGCGCGTGGGCAGGACCGAAGCGAGACGAAACGAATTCCTGGCGTGCGTAGTGGATGGCGAGGGCTTTCGCTCGAATAATTGAAGTTTACGATCACTTATATACAGATGCGGCAAACACTGTACGTTCGAAAAAGAAATATTTTAACGACTCATAAAAGCTGTTTGATAGGCAGATAGATAGGGGAATCTCCGTTATCGTGTGTCACAGACGCCGTTCCGATAGGTGTCCTTCTCTGGAAAGGCTTTGGAGTGTGAGGGGTACAGATGACATCGCAAATGTAGACTCGACAATGCGAGTACAGGAAAAGAACGTGTTCTGTCACAACAGTGCGGGCAGATTGAGCTAGGCTCAAATCCATATGGCATGTTTTAAAAGCACCTTTCTGGTTGTGCTCCTTTCACACTGTGAGACTTCGGTCCTCACTAGCTGCTCTTTATTATAATTTCATGAAAGTACAGCGAGCATTGGGGTACAGTGTTGCCTGTCACGATGATAAAAGTCAAATCAAAAGAAAGCGTTGCCGTTAGTACTCATATCACATAGTAATATGTGCGCTTGAACAGTATTTGATGTCAAGGTTCAAGCTCCTTCTGTCGATGCAATCATACTATACTGACTCTTGTAGTGGGCTCGCACACAATATATACCACGAAAACAATACTTTGAAAGCCTCGACGATGCAAGGAGCGGCTGGTGTTCGCCGTTGTGTGTGATATCTCATTTGCGTGTGTCATGTGTGTGTGTGTGTGCGAGTGTGTATGCCTCATCTTTTTCATCCTCATCCCACTCATATAATAACCCACAGGCACTGAGGAATGGTACTGCAATTGTTGCGGTGAATCACCTCATCCCATCCTCATTCATCTAGTTGTTGTTGTTGTTGATGTAAAAAAAAAGTGCAGCAAGAAACAGTAGCATCTATTTGGTAATCATATGTGACGCTGCCCACTGGATCATTCCACGTCAAACGTCCCCGGCGTGTGTGAACGCCAGGGTGCCGCGCTAAGCGTAAACGCCCTCAACACCTGGGTTGATCGAAAACCCCTCTTTACACTGCATAAATGCGTACACTACACACTTCAATGAAAGTATGACTGAAAAGATCCCTTTCTCTCCTCCACATACCTTCGCGTACGGAGTGAAACTTCCTTTAGAACATAACGTTAATGCATAACACGCTGAGCGTCAAACATTGCCACCAACTAGAGGATCATTTCAGATTGGAAGACGTACGCCGTTTTGTGTCAATTTCGATGCGCGCTAAATCAGAGAAAAAAAAAAGCGTACGTCTCCCTCTCTCTTCGAATCAGAAGCGATAAATTCATCACTCGTGACAATGGTTGGCGCACAGTCTGCTATGCGGTAGAGTTCTGTATCTAGCAAGTCAGACAAGTACGGTCGCGTAACCGCTAACGAGGAACGAGTACTAGGCGCTGTTTCTAACGTTTGCCGTTACGTTAACCTTGATCGTCTTTTTCTGGAAGCACGCGCATTGGAACTTTGCGGAATAATGTAAATGTGGTAAACGCGTATCATGACATCCCCCTCCTTCATCACAGAAAGTACTCACGGTCACGGCTGATGTTCCAAGAATTACTCCAGAGGGATGTGGCACTACAGTAGAAACAAAATCCAAAGATCCGCTGCAGACACTTCGTGTAGCATGTATCCTTCCATCCACATTTCACGTAAAGCCGCGTCGACTCAAACCTTCAAGCGCGGACAGAGCTGAAGACTAGATGTCGTAAACGATTCACGTGACTTTGCAGTGTTCGCGGCATTCGCTTCGCGCGCTGTCGCGGTCTACTGCGAAAGTGAAACACAAACGCGCGCGCGCGTCTATGAGATCGAGGGCGAAACCAAGATGGCCGCCCCCTCGCGTTCCTCTCTCCTAGCGCTGTCTAGGCAAGTTTTCGTTTTGTGCTTTCCCCGTAGAACGGCAGCGGGTGGTCTTGTTCTCGGAGTGGGTGCCTTTCGCTGTGTCGCGGCGCATGTCTGTGACATAACGTAGCGCGAAACATGGCACAAACCGCGAGTGCTGCCATTCAAATTGTATCGCTGTCGAAGGAGTGACAATAGTCGGTATGGAAGTAAACATTGACTCTATCGCGCTATTAGAGTCAACGGGAAATTGCATACGTGCTTGCACTAAGGGCACTTGCACTAAGTTGCGAAGTTTTGGGGCGTACCTGCAGGGCTGAGGAGCCCATTTCTGGGTACGGAGACCAAAATGGGGAGGAATTGCAATAAGAGTAGACACCGTTAAATTAGTTCCAAATCTGCATTGTTTTTCTTTCTTAGACAGTATACTAATTAACTTTTACGGTAACTACAACCTTCGTAAGTCTGCTACGGGGACAACATAAACATGTCGGGAAATTATAGGGTTGTTCTGTCTAGACAGTCTATAAGGCAGAGCACAACCAAAGCAAGGAGCGTTTCACGATTCTTCGATATGTCAAGGACATTGAGACCGACACCTACTTCTAGAGCCCGTCTCAGGCTCAAGACTATAACTCGTCACTCGACCCTTCTTTCATCGAACTTGTTCACACCTAAATTTTTGAGCACTCAGTCTTAAAGGGAGAGTCCGGTACAACCCCAAACTACTATGATAGCTGGGTGAATAAGTTCGATACATGCTTCCGAAATGAGAGATAAAGTCGGCCTGGCGACTCGTTAGTTGCGAAAAGAGCTGGGAAGCTCAAAACGAAAGCTAAACTTCTGAAGGTTTCCTCTCTTACCTCCTCTACCATGCGTGACGTCACCGGTAGTTTCGTGTGGGCCACCGGCTGTTTTTCAGGAACGCGCTTTGTAACTTATTCGTGCCACCTGGATTACCAGACATCCGCTTCTTCGATTTTTGTTATAAAATATTCGCCAGCGTTAAAAGCAAACCCTACAGAAAGCCGTACACGATGAATAACGGTGAGGTGAAACCCAGTGCTGTGGACAGCTTCTCCTTGAAGGAGCGCCTAAGCATTCAAAGGAAAATATTTCCTTTCTAAATATCTGTGCCACTGAGAGAAATTGTGTCACTGAAATATCATACGCTACGGGTGGATGTCGCACTCATCGCACTATCTCAACAAGTTTCTGGTGCGGAGTCTTCCTTTAACCGTTTATTCACACGAGCGACATCCTCACCGAATATTCTAGTGGAAGAAGAAAGCGAAAACACTGCTCAGAGAGCCGAAGTTCCGCCCCGTGTTATTTTGAACATTCACACGGTGCGGAATATCGGGAGTGGAGTACTGCGCATTTAGCAGACGACACCTTGAAGACGACACCGTTAGCGTGTTTTCCTGTGGTCTGCTACTTGACATCTTGTGGCTGTGTAGTAGGATATTCGGTTAGCAGTGTAAGTGAAGACAGGACGTTGAGTGCTCGCGTTGACGTGACAGCAGAAAGCTATGACGCTTTTCGAATCTTCCGCTTCTGAGGGAATGTCGCTCGTGTGAATATACGGTAAGCGTCATGAAATTGACGGGCCCACAGTTTATCTTCTTCTTCGTCCTCTTCTGCACACATTCATTACATTCCGTGTCCCGAAAATTCTGCAACTCCGACGGCGGATAACTGGATACGGTGGAGGAATACGTGCGACTGCAACGGTGTATCCGCATCAATAAACGGGAATACGGTAGTCGAACCAACTCACGCATGGCTGCATTCGAATCACCCGTGTCCAATTCTTAGAAGGGAATCGCCACATTGGACCGGCTCAACGAATACATTTGCGGATTGTCTTAGCGGGAGCCCAAGCTTTTGGGTATTTTGAATACCTACGGTGGCAAGCACATGTGCAGATAGTCGTGGTATACCATTAGACTTGCTAAAGAGTATTAGCGGACCAGGCTTCCTTGCCGAGTTAGCAGAGCTCGCACGGAGCGTGAAGGAATATTCGCCTAACGGTACCCGTTTTTGTGCGACGTTATTTGGTTCTGGGTGTGTGCTGGGGTTATCCGGTTACACGCCGTGTAATGTGCACACGCTTTCCGTGAGAACGCCAGGGCGGAAGTCTTCACGATATATTTTCGGAACTCGCGCGACATCGAGCGCGATGTTGCACTTGTTGTGGTCAAAAGTGTTCGCCGCAGCAGTCGTTCCTCTTCATGGCCCTTGTGGCTACGCGTCACAGTCTTAAAAAACAACTTCATCGTTCGCTATTAAAGGTACCGCGTAGCAACATAACAGCCCAGTTCATTTTGACGGCGTAATTTACCACCTTGTTGCTTGAAAACCATTATCCTTTCGTTCACGTGCGCATAACATGTAAGTAAACCCAGTGCGACGAGTTACAAATGTGATAGAGAACGCTTAATATTCTTAACGTGCCTTAAATTGAAGTGAAATGGCTCAGGGCGACGTCTGGTGACAAATGACTGTCAACCTCCTGATGGCTACGTAACCGACACTACACAGTGAACTATAGAAGAGGGCAGTGACCATGTATTCACACGAGCAACATTCTCCCAGAAGCGGAAGATGCGAAAAGCGTCATAGCTTTCTGCTGTCACGTGAGCGCGAGCGCTCAACGTTGCGTCTTCACGTACACTGGTAACCGTGTGGAATATCCTGCTACACAGCCGCAAGATATTCCGTAGCAGACGACAGGAAAACAGGCTGACGGTGTCGTCTGCTATAAGTGTCGTCTGCTAAATGAGCAGTACGCCACTCCCGATGTTCTGCACCGTGTGAATGCTCAACCACGGGACGGAACTTCGGCTCTGTGAGCAGTGTTCTCGCTTTTTCTTCCACTAGAATATTCGGTGAGGATGTCGCTCGTGTGAATGCACGGTGAAACGACCGAGCTCTCCGCCTGACTATCGTGGCGTATAGCACAAGGTGGCGATGCAAACGACGACGATGGAGACGCCATACAGTTAGTAAGGAGGAGACGCCGAATTAAAAAAATCAATTATTATTGCAATTACTATTAATTGCAATTATAATTAATTGTTTCCAACGTAACACAAGAGAAGAAAAATCTCAATTCGTAAAATTGTTGAGACGGCCAGATGCCCGCACACTGTAGTTTTTCGATAGCAGCGCCAACGCTATATTTTCGCCACATCCTCTGTCCCCAGACCCCTCCGTTCTCTATGCACTCTTCTAGCTCACTGTACCGATAGGTAGCCGACAACTTTAGTTTTAGACCCAGTGTTGTCCGCATGTAACCTAGTTTTGCCGCCGTAGTTGACGAGTTGATAAACACTTCGACACACGGTTGCCCGTAATTTTTTTATTGTCCGAAAAATGATAGGCACGATTTGGACGAATGTTGTGACGTAATAGTACTGAGGGCGCAAGGCGTCGAACTGAGAAATCTTCCGAGGTCACAGGTCGAGGCGGATGATAGACGATACCTTTAAACTTTCCTAGCTCATTCGTCATCTCTAATTACATTTTTTCTTCTTGAATTCCTGGAAAGGGGTACGTTTGCCCAATTTGGACACTTGTTATAGTGTGCCCAGAACAGTTCCTGCTGTCAAGAAGTCAGGGGACGGTATGATATGATTCAGAGTGACAGTTGACGAATACAACCGCTCCCTAGAAGTGCACGTCTTTCTCTGCTCTATTACATTATCGGAAGGGAGTGACTCTTTCGGGTTAAACCCCACTCCTCCCGGTTATTTCCCCCCGAACTGACCTCCGACCAATTCGGGTTACACCCAATTTCTCCCCGAATTCCAGTCACTATTAAATTTTCAAGTGACGTTTCCACTGAAGACAAACAAAGGTCGCCACGTGTAGCGCATGTAAGAATGGGTCGCTTACGTTCCCAGCAATACACTCATGTGTGTCAACACTGTCTATGCTTTCGGAGATTACCGCTGGAAAGTCACGATCCCGCAAAAAAACAAAAATACAGATTAGGAAGGACTTAATATACAAGAGGAGAAACATAAACACCCGAAAGCACAATTATCGCGCGATTTCTCCCCGAATTACAGATTTAAAAATAGCGCCCGATTTTTTACCCCCCGAATCTGAGAAAGGCATTTAACCCGAAAAAATCACCCCCTAATTATGGGCATTGGTCCCAAATATTAACTTGTTTTTACTTATTATTTTCTTTGCCCTTCAATCTTGAAGTGCGTTGACACTTTACAAAGAAAAAGGCCTTGCATCTATGAGCCCTTACAATGGCTATGAGGTTGCTGCGCGAATAAGGGTGTTCCCACTATAGATAGCACGAGACAAAGATGTCCAGATATACATCCCATTGTCTTTCCCGCCGTCCTTTCGTACACCTATTTGGGCCAATGTTTTACAAGCACGTCTCGCGTTGTTCGGTGGCTCACTTTCTAAAAATAGATACAATCCCCGATAAATGGCTCGCACGAATTCTCAAACATTCTTTTTCTCTAGCTATACGCTTTCATTCTGACGCGGAAGACGTTGCGGAATTCTTATTTTACTTTTTTTTACGTTCAATTTATTTCTTTTTATATCTTCTTCAGTATATTTCTTTTTAATAGATATTAGTATCTTATATTGATATGTTAATTATTTTTCGAAGGACCGTTGCATAACTACGTCACCAAAGATAATTACAGGACCTACGGGCGATGGAGACGGTATCTAAACATGGCACCGAACGGCACAGTTATCGCTCCTGGATGAACAGGAGGAGGAGAACGCGGTGTAACGCCTCAAATTTTTAACCAGTCAGGAAAATGAACGGTACTATTACGAATGACAGTTGACCCAGAGTGCGCTGTGCAATGAAATTCTCTTTTCAGAGTGCAGAGCAATATAGCGCTATCTCTCGACCGATGGTATCTAATTTAATTGACGCTAAATACCTTACGTTTACGTACACTATGTACTTGAAATACAAACGTTTCAACGGATAAACGACGTTTGCTAAATAACAATAATACGTGTCTATTTATTTACCAGGGGCGTACATTGGTATGCGGGCCCGCCTGAGCCAGAAGGACTGTGAAATGAAATAATAATAATTTCAATTTTGCTCGGGTGTTGTGAGGGTAAAAAATTCGCAAAAATTATTTCTCGACACGGTGATCGGATAGTGCCAAGAACCACATAAAGCGCACTTTTAATCAACTAGAACACTTCCCCTGGAAGATTTGTCGCTGCCAGTGAAGCACACAGCGCACAGTCAGTCAACATTTTACTCAGCGCACGCCGAAGGCTTCACTCGATTGATAAGTGTTTTTGTACGAATAAAAGAAATAATCGACGAGGTCAATTTAAAAGTATAATATTTTCACGCACTGACTCGTATTTCTCCAAGTATTCTCGATCTTACCTGTCTGCAGACATTGCACTACAGTCAACGACAGAACGCTAGTTACCACCCCGGGCACAGAGCAGGAAAGGGCACTTTTGCGACCAAGAAAAAATACGCAGTCCAGTCTGGTAGTAGTGAGAACACAATAAGCCCAGCGAATGAAGCACTCTTTCGTATAAAACCTTAATATTCACAAGCTTTTCGTGCAGAACCTGCACTTCATCAGGTGAAGACACGAAATGATTTCAATTATGGAAGTAACTCATTTGAAGAATAAACTATACCGGTCTCAAACACTTTGGGCATCTTTCGCCGGGAAAGCACAATACAAGAAAGCAGAAATACGGCTTTGTGGCTAACATCATCAGCCTTAGGGTTCCAATAACCCTATTTCCAATCCCGGTACTAATACCGGTTCCATATAACGACTCTCTCCGTGTTCCGACCAAGAGTTTACGGCTTCGCGACCATTGGGTGGCTTTCATGGAACGTTCTGGAGTCACGATTTACTGTACAGTTTAATTAATTATGGTAGTGCAATTAGGTTAATTTTTGAGAATTTTGATATAATTAATTGCGATTACCAATTAATGAAGGTTTACGCATTCATTTATTCAATTTAAAATGTCCCCACCAAAATACCCCGAAGACCTCGCGGACTTTTCGAATGCGGACTTCACGGCACATGTCGATGCAGTTCCACGTGAACTCGGCCTAAGACGAATGATTCCTTCGAAGCAACATACTACCATATCAGCATGCTGAACGCCCGATAGTATAGAAGAGCTACCAACAGACCAAGCACTATCATCTTGACCTCTTTGTTATATGGAGGAAAATCCGCCTAGTCAGCTATCTGCATATTCTCCCTCCATTTCTTCTTTTTTTTTTTACTTTCCCCGTCACACTTTGTCGTCCTCAATGAGACAACCACGCCTGGCTTATGAGGGTCACAGCGGTCACGCCTCGACCTCAAGACCTGCTTGTTATGAAGGCATTTTCCTTTTAGTTTTAAAGGAGGTGTGAACTCATTTACAATATGTTGTTCAATACTTCTCCTTCATAACGTGTGCCGCGTTAATACAAAACGCACTTTTTTCCGGATACGGGCGAGTAGACGCACCGCCATTCGGATACCTCTATCCATTGTTACGTCATCTGAAGAATTGTAGCACCCTATCAGACGCCAACGCGGAGATGCACATAACGTTCTGCTTTACACACTTAAAAATGAACTTCACCACATGGCACGCTCTTAGCCGATCATCATCCCGAATGACAACGTTCTCGTCCGTGATTTGTTGAAAACGGGAGGCCAAGCCTATTTTGTAGCCATAATGCAGTATATAATATCTCCACATCATAGGCTGAGCCTCCCGTTATTAACAAATCAGGAGCGAAAATGTTGTCATTGGGGATGATGGTGGGCTAGCAGCGTGCTATATGTAGTGAAGACACGGACCTATCAGATTCATCCATACAAAAGATGTCACAGAGAACAAGTTTAAATCGCAGTTTGGAGGCGACACAGTCAGCGGGTTAGCTTAGTAGAGTTCGTAGCCCCTTTAATCCCATGAAGGTTGGAAAGGAAGTGCATGGCTTGCTTCTACTTTCGACGCTCATTGTGAGAAGCTATCTGGTGTGACCACGTACTATTTTAATACAGTCTGTTACCATAATAATAATGTTGCCGTGATGTTACACGCAAGGCTTATCTGCCTTAATATGGCGACATGTTCCACGTGCCGCAGGGTATGACTGCGGATAATTTTTACCACGTGGGTTATTTTGACGTGCGCTGGAAATTTCCGACATACGGTGCTGGAAGCAATGTTTACCTACCCCACCGTCCTCGGCCAGGTTTAAACCCGCCATCTTGAGCTCAGCAAGTCAACGCGTTACCGCGGAGGGCAGAGAGTGGTAGAAACCGTGGCTAACGACTGCAACGACAAGCCCATCTCGTCACCCCCGTCGTATCACCGCACATAATGAACGGATTCTGAGTCATGCACACTGTCATTGGTTCTGGTGTGTACAGTGACTTCACCGCGACGCTAAACAACGATCCTTCCAAGTTTCCTTTCTAGATGTGAAAGAGAAATGACCCGAAGGATATAAACGCTTGTGTTTGATTTTGTGTGTGTGTGTGATTTGTATTTGGGTTCTTTTGTGTGCGTTTTTACTATTCAGGTCATGAAAACGGTTTCATTTCTTGTCGAACAGAAAAAGGACATCGAGCTCTGAGAAGGTCACCTGAGTTCACCACCTCTGCTATTTTCATTTTTCTGTTTATTTTTTGTTTGTTGTTGTTTTTGTTTTGTATTGTTGTTGTTGTTTTTGTATGATGACTTCATTAATACAGCACTCCGTTCTTGCCTTATTGCATTTTCGCCCTACTATATTGTCTCCGCTTTGCAGTAATAAGAATGTGTAGCCAAGAAGCACCAACAGCCGTGTCGCACCAGACCAGGGCACATCGGGTGCTGACAATGTAATTTCTAATATTCTCTATAGCACGACACCGTAAAAGTGAAACACGCTACATTGCAAGCGTAAGGTGACCGACCCTTATGTACTGAAGCATTCCATAGCTCATTTCTTTTTTCTTTTTTTCTTTTAACCGCGTCTATGCATAACCGAAGCGGAAGTACAGTCGACCCCCGTTTATCCGGACTTCATTTATCCGGATCCCGCGGTATCCGGACAAAAGGCACGGGAACTGATTTTCCTCCATGTATTTTGTTCTCGTTTATCCGGACTTCAGCTTCCGGACTCGGACAAGAATTCCAGGGAACGCAAGTCGAAAATTCTTGTAATCCAGCTTCAGTTATCCGGACTACCGTGAGTAAGAGGAGACGCTGACCCCGCTTCGTCACCCTTTTCGCTGTTTTGGGGTTATTCCCGTCACACGTCAGGGACCTACATTCCTCCGTAGGGGAGACAACCCTGCACGATGACCCCCTTTTCTATTTGTGTGCGTTGGGTCACGTTGACCAGTCGAGTCATTTGGAAATATCTCGAGCAACTGTCCTGTTCTAGAGGGGAGAACTCCAACCCGAGGGACTGCTGCTTACGGCCCGTTGGCCGATGAAGACGTTCCCCTATCTGAGCTGCGATCCCTGATGCAGAGGCTCACTGCGACTGCCGTAGATGATGCTGCGGTTTCTGACTACGTTGACGTTGATAAGGATGATGACGCGTGTGCAGCTATGACTGATGACGGTGTGATTGCTGCTGTTGCCTCCGATGATGTGCAGCAAGACGGTGCCGATGACGCCAGTGAGACACAAGGCTCCGACATTGACACTTTGCGACCGCACTGACATTCTTCGAGCAGAGCAACAGCGTGGCTCAACTCTATGCAATTCGCAAAAGTTTGCAGGAATCGAGTGCCTACACTACTATGTAATAGCTGTCATTGACGAGATTTCTGTGTTTTAATTAAACCTTGCCCTGTAGGACGTTTCTATTCGGTCGTTTCATTTATCCGGATGCCCCGGTATCCGGACGATTTCGCCGGGAACGGCACCGTCCGGATAAACGGGGGTCGACTGTATATACGCTCTCGTATACTTTCGCATGATCTTCAGAGTCGCCGTGCAAAGTATTTCAATTCTATTCGAAGCAGATTACTTATGATAAAATTTTATAAGTAGCGCTTTTCCTGCCGCGACTTCGTTATCGGGAGCTACCAGTTTTTACTGTATCGTTCGGGAAAGAAACCTGCTGACATCATATCTTAAAACGGTTCGTAAAGGGACGATCGCATCCGAGAACGTATGTATGTATAGTATTCTCTTCGGAAAACAGCTTGAATGTTAAATAAACGAGTTCTAAAGATTCTCATTCCCTCTGCAGCTGACACCGTGATGACGTCTGCTAGGTACACGAATGGGAGCGATGAGGGTTGGCTTCCGGAAACAGAAACGAGAAACGGTAATTACCGAAATTCAACAGGAAATGAAAATGGAAACGGAAACAAAATTATTGTAGTTTCCACTACCAGAAACCGAAACGGAAACGAAATTCCGAAGTGGTAACGTTAAAGGAAACCAAATTCGCAGGACGTTTCCCTCAGTGTTTTCGCGTTAATATGAAAATTATATATATCCGCACTATTCTTCCAGTCATCATTCATTCATTCATTCACTCGTTTATTTTCGGGACCTTCTTTCGCGTTGAGCCCACTGCACATCAAGATGGACGCGAAAGCTTTTGATGACGTGTTATTTTTGCGCACGAGCGGAGACTTTTGAAACTTACAGGCATGTATTTCCGCAACCTAGAGAAGCGTCTACTTGCGGTGTATAAGATTCGTGACGAACTTTGCATTAAAATGTTTAGTGTTTGTGTTTGGAGTGGCTGTCGTTTTGCGTCCATTATGTAACTGACATGAAAAAGCGAGTTCAAAGCAGTACGAGTTCCGGATGAGAAACAGAAACCAGTACCGAAATCACCTCGGAAACGGAAACGAAATTCTTAAAAAGAAACGGACACAGAAACCGAAACGAAAAGACGAGATTTTCAGTTACCGGAAACGGACCCGGAAACAATAATATTTTCGGTAACCAACCCTGGGAGCGATTGTCTCCGAGGTCGTCTGCTTCGCAATATATGTGAAAAGTCATCGGTAAATACGGGGGGGGACTTTCACTCACCAGTATGAGTTCTGACGTGACCATGTTGCGTGGAACACGGTGTTACACTCCTGGCTGCACGAACACGTCCGAATGCTAACCTGAAATAACATTCAGGGAGCCGATCACAGAGCTGAGACGCCGTACAATGCACACTTAGAAATGAACTTCACCGCATAGCACTCTCCTAGCCAACGATCACCTCGGTCGTCCTCTGCCCTGATTTGATGAAAACGGGAGGCGTACGCCTTTTTTCGTGACAGTTATGAACAGCATAAGTGTCACAAAAAAAGGCGTACGCCAGATAACGATACCCTTCGAGATTATGATTGGCTAGGAGAGTGCTATGCGGTGAAGTTCATTTCTAATAGAGTATATGATTCCGGGTCGCCCGCCTGTCGCTCGGTCGCCAAGGCTGCCAAGGTCCCTCCAGCTCATCCCTGATTGGTCTCATCCGCGCCAAAGGGCGCTCACTCATTGGCCTTGTCTGGGTGATGTTTTCAGAGAGGGAATCCCGGAATACTCTTTCTATGCGTCGTCTGCTTTCGTGTTGCGTCAAAATGCACGGGAACAACGCCACCTCGGATTCTCGGCCTTATTATCAGTTGATGAACGCGGAGTAAAACGGACCTATAGTTTCGGAATCGACCAGGACGGATGCGATAGCCGCTTTAAGCATCTTTGTCTGGTGATGTCCATCCCGGTGATGTCCACAGAAGTGCGATACCAATGCTTCCGTCATCGGGAAATCGAAACTGGATGCGAAAGTCGTGTTTGTTTTTTTGCTTTACCCTAAAGAATATAAGGCCACTCTGCTTGATGAAGTTTTGCATTTTGCATGTATTCGCAAAACTCACAGCCTAATTCAACTCAGACCTTGATGCAATCAGTCTACAGTTCCCGGTTGTTCAGCTGAGGAGATGTCTGCATTCGAAATATGCTACACAACGAATCGGTTACTTTCGATCAGTGCGTTTAAAGGGGCAGTGATGCGTCTCCTCACGAACCAACATAAAAGGAAAGGGGTTGCTTCTTTGGTCAGTTCTGAGTGAGTCACCAGTTCTTCTGAAGAGGGGCGACAAAGTGGTGAAGCCTCGGATTGGTCCCTTCAAACCGTCTTCCACGATGATTGGACAAATCGACATACCGATTTCACAATGAATGCCCACTCCGTATTGGCAATCTTCCCGAGAAAAAGAGGGAGATGGAAGCGCTTTCTTCTGCTAAATCAGCAAGATACGCAACGTTCCTTTTGTTCTGCTGTCAAGGTAACAGTATCTTTCATTCTCTTTTTTATTTAGTGCCCCTTTAATTCGAAGAGTTCACGAGTTATTCCTAATGGATCTGGGTCTTATTTCTTTTTTTCTCTCTCGTAATCTAGTTAATTCAAGCTACGCTTCCACTGCAATTAATTAACTCCAAAGAAGCACGCCACCATTGGTCCAATATTGGCAATCAATATAAATTACATTTGTCCAATATTGACCGTGCAACTCGGTCCGATATTGCGCCAATGAAACTGAAAGTATTGGTTCAATGTTGCAAGCCCGTGGTGAATCAATAAAAAATATGAATGATTTGTAGTTATAGTAACTGCTACACCAGTCTAGTTTTAATTGGTTCCACAACAACAAGCATCACAGCGCAAAGCATTGTTTTTTTCTTTCATTCCTATTTTTCGTCTAGATACTGAAACACTGCCATCGGCGGCACGCGGTAGTGAAATCTCGCTTCGACTGGGACCCGGGTAGTCTTACTGAACTGCCTATCACAGAAAACATATGCGAGCATCCCTCAGCAGCGAAACATCGCGGTAACAGCCAGAATCTTTGGCACAGTTAGCGAATTGTACACACAACCCGCGCCTGGAGTAAAAGGGAGCGTAAAGCTCGTCTTAGGAACTTACATCGTTATCCAAGAAGGTGTTCAGTAGGAGTAAAAAAGGGACAGTATAAATGTACTTAGGAGATGCAAATAAAATGTTTTCCCTTTATCAGCTCTCTCTTCGTAACTAGACCATGACATCAGCTGCATAGATAGGGAATAGGGTGTGTTGAACGTGGTGTAAAAACACTCCCGTGTATGGTGTAAAGTATTGCCATTTTTGTGGCTCAAGTGTTCCTTATAAGGGAGTTATTCACTCCTCATTTCACCTAGTTTTACTCCTTAATTGGCGTACATGTGCAACACGAAAAATTCCTCACAAGCGGTAAATTTACTCCACTGCAGAAGGAGTACTGGAATACTCCTCTTCCAAGGAGTGAAAAAAAAAACTCCCCTGGAGGGGTTCGCTATGGGACAAGCCATTTACTCCTCATATGGAGTTAATGTCTACCTTTTTGGATAACAGTGTACAATGAATGTCTTAGCAACTTACAATGCATCTGTAATACCTTCACGGCGCCTTACTTATAACAGCAGTATTCATCCCTATCAAATATTGTTTTTTTATTTGAACTGCCGCTTCTGCCGTAGTGTGTAAGTCGAATAATTGCAAAATTAGCAGCATATGGACCGTACAAATAAGAAATATTTGTTTGCCAGAATATTTCGCGGGACCACGAGTTAAATTTTATTAATATTATTCTAGTTTTCCCCCTCACATAACGAGTTTTGGGAATATTAAAAGTACAGCCATGCTTCACTCAGGATTACCAATGGAGTGCCAATAAAGGCGCATTAGTTGAAAGCTGGCTCCATTGGCACTTTGGTTCGACGGCAGACCAATGTAACGCCACTGAAGCGTCATCGTTCATTGAGAAATTCCAGAACGTAATTATATGGGCGGCATGGCTTCGAACTTAAATGGCAATGGTATTCTGGCCATTTTCTGACATGATGCACCTTATTTGTTCAGTTTTGTGTACTTGCGGTTGAGCCAAGATAACACCAATGTAGCCAATAAACTACCACTTATTGGCTCTTCATTCAGGATAGTGCCAATGTTTGTTCAATATTGTGTGCTGCTTGGGCCCATGCCCGTCGCAGCACCACGGAACTCGGCTGGTATGATCCCGGTCCCCGCATATCTGGTGGCCGTTGAAATCCTTGTTGCGAACGGTGCTTACGGTGCTTACGAACGGTGGCTTACATAAGCCGCATAATTTGGGGGGTTGCAACCGGGGGTGGACGATTAACACTAAAAGTTTATTTCTCCGTTAGCTCTTAAGGTTTTACACTTATGGCTGTCAATATGAATTACAATAAGAGAAAAACTTTACTGAGAGATTCCGACGAGGTCTCCTCCACCCCTCCACTACGTCTTGAGTATGTAGTCACTAGTGTAGATTCCACTACGTCATGGACATCATATTCTGAGAAAAATCAAGCGCAATTCGATAAGTTCATGAGCCGACGAGCTAGGTTCAATGTCTTCATCCTTCAGTGTACCAAGTTTCCCAGGGCTGCTTGAAGCGATAGACTAGTTCTGTCAGCTTATCGTGATTTCCGCTGTTTGGGACACTTCCTGTGAAGCTCTTCGAACGAGCGCTGCCGAGATGGCGGGTTCGGACCCGGCCGAGGACGCCAGCAACTTGGTGGCAGGGTACAAGTTGCTTAGACACACCGTCTTCCGCGAGGGACGTTAAATATGGGGTGCCGTGTGATGAGTGTTCCTTCCTCAATCAATCTAGTACAAAGTACTGTCTCATTCGTGGCAGTCTGTAGTGCCTCTGAGTTAACAAAGAAACAAATAGCAACTTGTGGATTTCGAGCACGCATGAAAGTGAGAATCACCCGGTAAAATGTCCCGTCGTTAATCCGAGCTTTGCTGACTCACATTTATTTATTTATTTGTCAACAGATACTGCCACCTTGTTGTCGTAAATGTTGTGCCTGGAATTCTGAGCTCTCTTCCAAGCACAGCACCGCGTTCAATTCCCATACCGTAACCTAGTAGTACGTGAGGAAGTTCAACATAAAAGGACGCATGGCAGTCCGCCACGTCTTCACTTACACCATGGTCCGCTAAAGCTTTCACCGTGTAGCATATTTGCCGAGGTCAACGCACTGATAGCATGGTGCACAACGCACTATACTTTGGTTTGCTTTAGCAGCACGACACCTGTCAGTCCAATTTCTTCTTGCGGAGTGCTATGAGATGACACATGAGTGAAAGAAAGTTACAGGTGTACTTAACTTGGCCATCGAGACTACGTTTTAAAATTAATATCTGTGAACGAAAAATTTTAGTTTGGTGCACCGCTTTGCACCGGTTCAAATCGGTTCGAAGCTTAATTTTTTTCTGCTCTAGACCCGAAACTGAACCGGACCCCCAAGATGAACTTTCCTTCCCAAACTGCACATTCCACACAAAACGACGCTTGAGGCGTGTGTGTTCCATTTAAATAAAACTGATCCACATGATGTTTGAAGGGAATTGTCTCAGGACGAGAGTCGCCGATATTTCGAACAGTGACTGTGCTTCTAAGCACCGTCCTCATCATTGGCATGGTATTACATGGTATTATTATGGCACATACCATGCCAATGATGAGGACGGTGCCTAGATGAACAGTCTCTGTTCGAAATATCGGCGGCTTCATACTTCCCTACCGGTTCCCTGGATTTCTACACGTCTATGCCCCACATAATGGTTGTCGTAACACTTTTAGCGATAGTGTTACGACATTTTTCAGTCGAGTTTATATCGAATAAAAAAGGATGTTTATGTACAAAAAAATCCCCTTAGGGACGCTGGAAAGTGTGCAGAAAGTCATGTATAAAGAAAATTTATTACATTGAGGTTGATCTCACGTATTACATTTATTCTGTAAGCGCACCAGAAACTTCATTTTCGAGCTTAATCATCGAAACTTGAAACGTGATTTTCATTTTCGTCTATGCCTCATCGCTTGACGTGCTTGATTTCATTTTGAAAGTAGCGCAAGAACGGAAGTGGCGTATGTATTTACCTGTTGGAGGCTGCAATGGATGGAGATGCGAGGCGCCTACGCGGATGCAAATAGTCCTTGTGTGGGCTGATGCGCAAGTATCCCACTGGGTCACCAACCTGCAATAACAGCTGCCTTTAGAACATTTAATGAGAATACCATCACTCAATGAGTTGCATCAGGAAGAGTTGCGAAAAATTTCTGTTCGCGAAATGAAAGACGCCGTTATCTTGACACCACCACAAAAGGAACGGTATTTACCCGTTGCGACGTTTATTATCTACACTCTAAAAACAGAACTTAACCGCATGGCACGTGGTGCGCCAATCATTGCTGCGAACAATAGGGTTATCGCTTTTGATTCGAGGAGAGAGGGAGGCGTACGCCTTTTTGTGGCAATTACCATATATCCAAATTGCCACAAAAAGGCGTACGCCCCCTTCTCTCCTCGAATCGGAAGCAATAACCCTATTATTCGTGGCAATGGTTGGCGCACTACGTGCCATGCGGTGAAGCTTTGTTTTTAGAGTGTATGAGCGAAAAGGCATGGCTGAGTGGGTTGATGCGTCCTTTTGTACACTTTCCACATCCTTGTCAAGAAAGTCGCCTCGGATTGGTCTCTTCAAACGAGCTTTCACGATGATTGGACAAATCGTTTGCGGATATCATGGAGAACGTACTCAGAAACAGCAGAAAGCGAAAGCGTCAATTGTGGTTTCTTTCCCGCATAAATCACCATGATTATTTTTGTTTTGGTCTCAAGGTGACATTCATTCCGCGATTATAATTTTTTGCTCTTTGAAACTCGCGTACCAGTGGACCCCTCCTCGAAGTCATCAATCTGTTGTTCCTTACACCCACATTAGCAGATAAACACGAACGTGCCCGGCCGTCCAAGGTCAGCGAACTTGATGATTTGCCACTGAACCACCAAACCCAGTCACCCCGTATAATAAAAAATCACATTAAAAAGCCGGCGGCTTCCGTCTCGATAAAATTTTACGACTCCGTACCCATAACTTACAAGCGTGTACGCGCAGCGTTTCTTGGCTCATCCCAGCAGTGAACAGAAAAGGGCATTAAAAACACATCTTTCCGTTCCTTCGTATATCCAGAGGCCGGAAAGGCCGTTAGTCCTCATTGATGGCTGCGTGTGGCCATTAACGGCGACATAAAAGCCGAGTCGCATTAATGTGAGAATACATGCCGAGCGGCGCTGGGGAAGATTTAGTTTGGGCGTAAGAGTGGCAATCTTGACCGCTGTCGAAGAAGTTGTACAGGGCTTTGGGTTTGAAAGTGATTACCAGAAGCCCGAGGAAATATCGAAGATGGTTCTCGGAAGAGGGGGACCACGTCCAAGTTTGTGTATGCATTTGTTGCGATTCAAATGACTCGTGAAGAAGAGACCTGCGTGAGGTCTCGTGTGTGGTAATTAATGTACTTCGGATAATTGGTTTTTGACTTACATATGCGTTTGTTGTGACTAGGAAAGTTAATGATTGCAACGCACGCAAACAGGAAACTGATGGGAAATATAAACACGCTCAAGGGCGACCGTTGCACTCAAAACTAATAAAAGCAAGAAATGCCACCTTTAGTCGCCAGTGTCCTGTTTCCGTGCATTGCCATAATATCAACTTTCTCAGCCTATACCAACCACCCTAAATTTGTAAACTTCCGTTACAATGAAATCGCTATGTTCGAATTACCGCTTTATTCCAAGTTTTACGCAGTCGCGGCCGAAATACACGCCTTTCAAACCAGCTTATTCGAATTGTACTGCAAGTCGCCTAGCAAGGAAGCCACGGGAAGTCCAGCTCACTTCTTTTTTTTTTTTCGTTCTTGACGGCCAACGTGCTTTCCGCGTGCCTCCGTGGCTACTGCTATTGGTATTGCTCTTCTGGGACTTCCGCTTATATCGAACTGCCACTTATATCGAATTTCGTTCCGGTCCCGTTGACTTCGTTATAACGTGGCCTAGAGCACTGTACGGGCCCGGGCTTACCCAAAAGCCCGAGCCCGGCCCGTCGGCCGGGCCGGGCTTGGCGTTTTTTATGTGGGCCGGGCGCGGGTTTCAGCCACCGGGCCCGGGCTGGGTACGGGCTTCACAACGCCAGACATGGTCGGGCATGTGTACGAGAACATATTTCACGAGACTGGACAGCTGAATTTTCCCGTTACTTTTTTTCCGCATTGGGTATGGGGTATCAAGTATTCTCCTCTGAGAACTATAACTTTTTTATATGTCATCATGCTTATTTCGTGAATGGGTCTGGATTTCACGCGTGCACTCACACACATTTGGGGACGATTGGTGTGATGGGCGCGCTGAGGGTCCTGCACGAGCGTCAGTTAGGTTAGATGTGGGGACATATTTCGTTCTTGTGAGAGTTCAAGAAAGAGGAATTAACACTGGAGCATGTGCAATAGAGCCGCGATGAGTCTCTCTTGAACCGCAATGTACATACGCCCACGCGCCGCTGCGTTCCCAAGCAAGCAACCACCAAGCACAGAGCGGCTTGCCGGCAGAGAAACACAGCCGCTGCTGCGTTGGAGTGTACCTCCTGACTCTCCACCAATTAGCTGCGTCCTTTTCCTTGCAGCGCTATGCCGTTTATTTTTTTTAATTCCGTGTTAGCGCCGCGAAGCAGCTGTGGCTATGAGCGGCATACAGACGTGGACAGAGGGAGAAAGGACAGCTGGAAGGAGTGGGGGACAGAGGGGTTAGTATGCGTCCTGGGCCGACTTCGCTGTGCTCTTTAGTAAATCTAAATACGCCTCCGAACTTCGAGAACAGATAGAGCAGAGGCGGGCTGGGACCGGGCCTGAGCATGGAAACAATCAGGTACGGACTGGGCCCGTGCCGGCGGAGTCGGGCTCGGGCCGGGCTCGGGCTGGAAATATATAGAAGACGTCGGGCCAGAGCCGGGCAATGGGCCTGAAAATTATGCCCGTGCAGTGCTCTAACGTGGCCTTATCTACATATGATTGCGATTATTTTAGGAAAATTGGCAAATTATAAGACATTTGAAAAATGTCAGTCGTCGAAAAAGCCTGACGGAGGCGGAGTTTGAACCACGCACCTCTTGATTGCTGGTCAAGTGTCCTACCAATTAGGTCACGCTGGCATTTTCTTTCCAACGGTTTGTGTTGTGATTGTCTGTTTGTGTGTTCCAGCCTCAGACCAGTTACTTTCCAAAGTCTAAGAACATTGCCACTCAGACCGTCGGCTAGCTTCCATGCAGAATTTGAGCTTCGGTAGTTGAAAAAACTTGATAATGCAGCGAAATATGTAGCGGGACAAGCAGAAAACAGATACTAAGGAAGTAGTGGTACCCAACCCAACCTGATCCTAGTATCCTAGTACAAAAGAAAAAAATCATAACCATACGGTGCAGCGGGGCAGCTTACAGAGAGCAATAAATGGCGAAAAAATGTTGTACAGAAGGGTGCAGAAATGTTTTATATTGTAATACGTAAAACGAAACAAGAAATGTGTTTAGAAACAACAAGAAATGGTGCAGCGACAAGAAAAAACTCCGTGTCAATTAAACAAACAAAAAAGAAACAGAAACTCTTTAAAACCGGATTTTCGCGGCTCAAGGCGCCGTCTCCCAACTTTTGCTCCGAGTGATACTCTTCCGAATTTTGGAGTAAGCGAAGCATACGTTACCAATATGAAGAGCGGAGATTAGAGTGAAGACAGAAAGAATAAAATTGCGTTTGGGATCCTAGTTCTGCATTGTAATATCTATTATGTATGAACATAACAGGAACAGGAAAGCTAGCTGGTGTTGACTTTATGTTGCATTGAGTTTGAGGGAAAACACAGGACGAGAAGAATCGTGACATCGTGAATCTGATATCGTATCATCGTATATATGTCGTGTGTATACTTCTCGTCTTGTGTTTTCCCTCAAACTCAAGGCAAAGTTAACATCAAGCATTATGTGCTGCAGCCTTATGATAATTGAAAGTTGGTCCAGTTCTTTGTGAACAAGCTGCGAAAATTGCCGAAAAAAAAAAAAACACAGTCGCGATGACCGCCTTCTGAGCCTCGTCGGTATGGGTATAGTTTCGTAGCGGCCTATAAACTTTGTTGATATATGTAATTGGAAGTTTCTTAACAATTTCGAAGCAGCAGTTTTGTTGTACCACTTTTAGTAAATATGCCTTCCAAGTGTGAATCAAAGCCCTGGATATTCGCCGACGGCTCAAGAGAATGGCAGAATAGGGTATCGCTCTTAACACGGAAGGTGGCGGTAGTGGTCGTCATGGAACTGCTTGCCGTTGAGAGGGGGGGGGGGGGGGGGGGGGGGTGATGTCGATATCGGCTTACCATTGTTGGCCACACGCGAGTGGGCATCGTCACGACTATACGCTCTTAAAAATGAACTTCACCGTATAGCGGTGTATTGTGTGGTGAAGTTCATTTTTAAGAGTGTAGAAAAAAAAACATGGTGAAGGTGAGGTATGTGCACGATCAACGAAACCGATTCGACAAAAAGGCGCCGTAGATGGAAGGTACGCTAGAGGGGTCTTTGCGCACGGCCAGTTTCTTGGAGACAACGCACAAGGTTAGGAGATTTTGTAGATAGTTCCGCATAAGAACTTCCGCGGTAGAGGATGTTCACCCAGGTTTGTGGAAAGCGCGGGATGTGCGTCTTTTGTGACCATTACCATAACTACATAAGTCTCACAAAAAGGCTTACGCCCCCGTTTATTAAGCAATCGGGGCGCAGAACGACGTCGTATGGGATGGCGGTTGGCAAAGAGCGTGCTATGCGGTGAAGCTCAGCTTTAAGAGTGTATTGACAACGTTTAGGAACGAGCGGTTTTCCATTTTTCGTAAGCGGACCAACAGCCGTACTTTATCTTGCTTAACTCTGTCTATCCAGATTGGCACACAGTTCCTATTTCCAGGAAATCACGAAAGAGAACTATATCTATAGAGGTGAGGAGGGATAACATGGACAACACTGCGCTCCGCACGATGCCTGAGCTATACTAGGATACGCAACGGCCAATGTCACGTGACGAGCGCATTTATATTTCTGAGCACGCAAACTGTTTGAAACGGTATACCGTTCTCAGTAGTCCAATAATAGATGCTCACTGTACAACAACCCAACGCATGATACGCTTGGACGCCGTTTCGTAGTCATTCAGTACACCCAGTTACGGCTGCATGAAGGAACGACGGCATAGAGACTAATGTTTACTTGAGGCCGCTACTCCTGCGGATATCCACACACTCCTCCTAGGCGCGCTTCTACGCATGATTTTTATGCGACCGGCCTTGCAGACGTCCGCTTTTACCACCCGCACATCGAGACGTCGCGCGTATCCGCGGAGGTACCCCCCCCCCCCCCTCACACTTGTAACTGTATGTCAATTTGAATGACAGTTTGTCTTGAACGTGTCATGTAGCGAAGTTGCACTTCCTATATACATCCCAGAGGCTCTTTCACGGAAAGACTCTCCAAAATTTGGAGCCTCGTCTGCTTTCTCCAGGAATCTAGCCTCGTTCAAAGACTATGCTCGGAGTTCTCACTAATTCTGGCGGTGATTGCCCTAGATCTCATCTCACTTAATCACTATCTCATCTCATCCTGGCTATAGTCGTGACGCAGTCCACATAAGGGAGGCCAACAACGGCAAGCCGGTTTTCGCCACCACCACCGCTTTTAGAAATTGGGTAAAATTTGAATCACCTCAAACAGAAAAGAATGGTATAAAACCATGAGGGCGTGTACACAGAGCAAATTTTGCAAAGTGTTCGTCTCTTATCGCGTGAGTTTAAAAATATATTTAAACTGAACTTGAGCACGATGCCATTATCGCGACTGATTTGCTCAGAGAAGGTACTTTAATGTTCTCTGCATCTAAGTATTTTCAACGAATCTGGCATTTTGAATAATTGCTGGAAACCGCGTGTTATTCGGTCCTGCGTTGGGAAAAATTGCAATTTTGACGACACATTCATGTAGACAATCGTCGAAAAAAAAAAAAACAGATGCTCAAGCACCTCCTTGTGTCGGCGTCCGTCCACGTAGCCAACGTGCGTTAACGAGACCAGCAGATGATTGATGTAGGGAAAAAGCGTAGTTCCATGCCCACGCCTGAGACCAACGTAAACTTTGTAGCTGCTGCGCAAAGGTTGATAAGGTGATCACTTTCATCAGGTCCATTTTATGCGCACTCGAAAGATGACTTCGCCGCACAACACGATCTTATGCGGTCAAGTTCTGTATCTAGAGTGCCTGTGTCGAAAAAAGAAGCCGAATGTTCTATGGTTGCACGGAGTGTATGAATGTACCACTCAGACATCGCATTATCTGCAGTGAACAGCTGTTTCGACCTTTGAGGGACATAGTGAATAGTGTGTTTGAGGAGATCATTTCGACTATTTGTTTACCGGTATTTTTTTATTTTTTTATGGATATCTATTGCCGCGTGTCAGGAAACTGGTTAAGTAATAATTCAATATATGTTCCTTTTTAATTTTCTGTATACCTGGTAGGGCCTAGATGGTTGTGCAGTAAAATACATTAAACGTAAAGTGAAGCAAATATGTATTGTTATAGTGTATGTGTGTAAGAAAATACGAAGCGCACTCAAGGCGCATCGCCTACTGTTGCCATTCGCTCCTGTCAATGGCGCGATGAACCACCATTTAGCAACCCCTGTGTGTCTCAAGTGAGCTTCAAACAGCTAGAGCTGTTGGGTTTGTAAAATATATCGTCAGATTAAGAGAAGACAATCAGGTTGTACAACGGATATCGTTATAGCCCTTTCAAGCTCACTATAGGCTCCTGAAATCACTAAACATGACGGGAGAATACGCCGGTAAAATACGACGGAGAATACGGCTCTGCTGGTCCAACAACCCCACTGTTTCACCTCATGACAGCGTGATATATTCCTTTGAGATGAAATCGATGACCAACAAAACGGAACAATTCGTGTGATTCCACATTCGATGAAGTTTCTGCGCGCGACAACCCCAGGACATGGTCATTTGAAGGAAGGCAAGCGTCATGTTTCAGCATGGAGAAGTGCGTTGTTCCCAGGAATTTGAGCTGGATGTGCTGTTTACGGTGATCACCCCATCTCATCATCAGCATCTATTGTTATCGTTGTTGGTATGTGATGATGAGATACTGACATGTATAGGTGCTTTGCACGCATTCAGAATGCGGGTAAAGATTCTGTTAGACTCGTCCTAACATATGAAATAGACAGAGCATAATCCAGTCCGTAACTCTGCGGTAGGGCATTGAACTTGACAACAGAAAAGACCTGGGTTACGCTGAGCGTGAGGTGGTAGGTTCAAACCCGTCCAGCGATTGTTCTGACTCTGGTCTTGCCTAGGTTTTGCGGTCGCCAGTCTTTCAAGACACAGCTCCCCCCGAAGTAGGCCCTAGACGCCGCACAATAACTTTTTGTCTTCCATTCCTGTCTGTTGTCCTCTTTCGAAGTATAGGCAGTTCATAGCCATAGTTGCTTCGCAGTGCCGAATAAGAGCGAGATCAAGCCTCACTTGGCATAATTGCTGTTTTGTTTTTGTTTTTTACGTGTAAGTTCGGTTTGGTAGCCACGTCAATATTTACGATGCAACGAAATTATGACGATTTGCGTGACGCGATAACTCGGTGACTAATAAACCGATAGGAACCAACCGGCTATATGCAGATAAATTACACGTGAAAGATTCTAGCTAACAAGGTCACTGCTGCGGTTAAGGCAATCTGTCGGTGTGGCGTCCGCGTGAGACGGAAATACGGGGGTACGCGTACCTTGCGGGCAGTCTATCTGGCGAACGCGTGATGCTATGCGTGATATCGGATTCAACAACAACAGCCAAAATTTTATGAACTAGCGCGGTTGAAATATCAAAATTTTTCCAGAACGTCGGCATATATTGTAATAAAATATGATGAAAACCGAAGGGAACAGCAATCAGAAGGGGAAAGGGCGGCTTGAGAGGAACACAGAAAGCCGCCAATGTCCAGCACTGAGCGACCGAGAGAGCTATGGGAGCACCCAAGAAGATTAGCGGCGGAGGCAAATTCGACTGTCGGCGCGCACAGTGAGCCCTTACCCTCTTGTATAAATGAATAAGGACTCGTATTTATTTCACTAAAATCCGCAAAGAAATCGGAGATCGTGACGTTTTTTTTGTAAAACACAGCAGCTCGGACATGACTGAGCCCGTCCCAATTTTTTTTATGATTGGCGATTTTATGTGCAAGGGGAGAGATAAGTGAACGAGGGCAGGAATAAAGCGGAGATCACGTGACGCTAGAAAAATTGCGAGTTCACGCTCGTTCTCTGCTTGTTGTTTTTTTTTTCTTGTTTTTCTGGGTTTCCTCTGACGCTTTAAGAGAAATGGCTACAAGATTCCATGTGAAGTTGGCCCAGGATGTACTATCCCCCCGAGCAACATGCCACCACAACGGCAGGTTGGGCGCTCGGGAACGGCACACCACTCTCTCAGAAAAAAGGGTGTGAAAAGGTGGTAACTTCTATAGTTACCACCTAGGTCAACATAGCGTCTTATAAAGGGTGTAAAACGGTGGTAAAAGCAATTATCACATATCCAAATTGCTACAAAAAGCGTACGCCCCCCTCGCTCACCGAATCAGAAGTGGTAACCCTATCATTCGTGGGAGAGAGTGAGGTAGCAGGTACAACTTTGCAACCTTTTAGGCACAATACGACAAATATTACCTCCTGCAAGGGATAACTGCTTCACCGTACCTTTTCTTTTTTTTTTTTCTTTTGAGAGTGCACCACCAGCGAAAATGCATTCCGCATGAATACTTGTTCCGGTTGTTGTTGTTCTACATGTGAGAGTTATTGAGTACAAGACCCCCGTAACTGTTTCCTCCAGTTGGCAACACAACTGCTTCTGTCTTATTTCTCGCACGCAAAACATTGTCGCACTAGGGACTACAAAGGAAGACGGCCTGCAGTCCACCCGCATCTTCTGCAGGACCGGCAGAAGGCGTCTTCTCTTCTCCATTTTTCCAACCGTATAGTGTTTTGATCAACCACGTTCAAGGCCACTAAATTACAGCGTGTCCCTGAATCTAAAGGATGACATCTTTCGCAATGGCCGCAGGCCCTGACCGTATAATAACGGTCGGGACACGCCTTAGCGACGTTATACTGTAAAATCTTGGCGGCAATCGAGTGACGCAACGGCTACATCATGCAAGATGACACGGCTATTCTCCTCGCAAGCTGCATCTCGACCAGGGCTATTTGCACCAAGATCTCGCACGGTACTGCGGGCGAAACTGTCCCATTCTGAATATATATTCAACATGCTTACATATTTTATATGCGGTTTTTCTTGTAGATCCTAGAAGTGTTTATGTCTTCTATTTTCTTTTTTCTTTTTTTTCTTTCTTGTGCGGTGGACTGCGGTTGCTCTTCCCAGGCGGGGCTCATTGACTACGAAGTGTTCGAGAACGCGTAGAATGTAGCACCGTCTCTTTTGATATGTATCGTCCCTCCCTAATGTAACGTCCCGTGGGACCCTTTGAGGTACCCGCATCAATAAATAAAATAAGTGAATGTATATACAGATGCGTCTGCATATTCATGACGAGAATGTATAGACTCTGTCCTGCTACGTTCTAACCCTGTGCAACACTGTCATTGCCTGCGCTCATTCTATCGGTTCTTGACGTCTACTAGCCTGCTTGAACTCCTCTGGCCTCAGAGCTTTTTCCATGAGATGAGATCTTCATAGGACTACATCTCTGGTGGCCGACCCGATGAACTACTATATCCCCATCAGTTAGACGCACCCGCGCGTGTGATATCTCATTTGCGTGTGTAATGTGCGAGTGTGTATGTGTCATCTTTTTCATCGTCATCCCACTCATATGTTAACCCACATGCCCTGATGTATGGTACCGGAATTTTTGCGGTGAATCACCTCATCTCATCGTCATTAGTAGTAGGGTGATTTCACGCCGGATCAGGCAGAGCGGTCCGGTCGACCTCTCCGATTTTTTCTTTCAAACATATATTAAAGCCGTGTCCCTAGGAGGAAAATTGGCACTTGAAGCACTTGAAAATAATTGGTGGTTATTTTTTAATGAATTATCGTCCACATGTGGGCATTTCGACCATTGCGCTTCCTACGCAGTTTGACGGCACGTATCTTCATCACTATTTGACATATGCAGCTGAATTTTTTTCCAAGTATTGTCTGGGTTGGGTAGCATTGCACCCTAAGTTCTAATGGTCCTAAGGGTTGCCTTTGAGTAGATAAAAAGTCGCAAATTTGCCTCATTTGTAAAATATGGTACATTTTGGGAACCTCACAACTCGCCCCCCAGTTGTGATACCCCAAAGTAACCTACATCATTGTGTTCGTCTCGGAATGTCATTTCCTCTCATAGCGAGTACATCGTATTGTGAGTTAGGGCAACGCCCCCAACAATCTTTTTGTGATAGGTGTTTGCGGAAAATGCGTAAATTCGACAGCGCGCGTCCCATATATATGCCCACTTGTGATCAGGGCGGATCTAGAGGGGGGGGTCAGGATGTCCTTACCCCCTCCTCAATTTCTGTTTTCACATAGTGTTTGATTGACCTACACTCTTAAAAATGAACTTCACCGCATAGCACGCTCTTAACCAACCATCATCTCGAATGATATCGTTATCTGCCCTGATTTGATGGAAACGGGAGGCGTACGCCTTTTTTGTGACACTTATGCTGGTCATAATTGTCACAGAAAAGGCGTACGCCTCCCGTTTTCGACAAATCAGGTCAGATAACGATATCATTCGAGGTGATGGTTGGCTAAGAGCGTGCTATGAGGTGAAGTTCATTTTTAAGAGTGTAGATCGTATATCTACCATTCTGGCGTATGCTGGACCCCCCTATCAGAAAAATCCTTGATCCGCCCCTGCTTGTGACATCGTTCATTTTACTCGCAAACGTTCTTCATGACGACTCAAAACAGCACATAAAAAAAAAATTGTTTCAGAGATGGTCGAAGTTACGTTAGTAATTCAGCGTCGTTCGCAATGTAAATTCGACCATCTCTGAAGCAATATTTTTTTAATGTGCTGTTTTGAGTCGTCATGAAGAACGTTTGTGAGTAAAATGAACAATGTCACGAGTGGGCATATATGGAATGCGCGCTGTCGAATTTTCCGTAGACACCCCTCACAAAAAGACTGTTGGGGGCTAATTCGCAATACGATGTACTCGCTAAGAGAAGAAAGGACATTCCGAGACGAACACAATGATGTAGTTTACTTTCGAGTATCGCAACTGGGGGACGAGTTTGTGAGGATCCCGTGATCGTGATCCCAAAAGGTACCATATTTTACAAATGGGGCAAATTTGCGATTTTTTATCTCCTCAAAGGGAAACCTTAGGATCTTCAGAACTTAGGATGCAATGCTAACCACCCAGACAATATGTGGAAAAACATTCAGCTGAATATGTCAAACAGTTATGAAGATCTGTGGCGTCAAACTGCGTAGGAAGCGCAATGGTCGAAATGCCCACATGTGGATGATACTTCATTAAAAAATAACTACCAATTATTTTCAACTAAGTTCAGCTCCAATATGCCTCCTAGGGACAGGGCTTTAATACAGGGTGTCCGGTGAGAAAGTGTCATAAAATTTCTAAAAATTGGCTTAACTTCAGAAAATTATGAAACTACTTGGAATACAAGCACAGAGACTTTTGCCACAGATTCAGGCCGTTTGCATTCGCATCACACATTAATTAAGCTAATTTTGCTAATTGAACTCGAAAATTAGCCAAGCAAAGGTAACGTTTTTCTTGATGAATTCGGAAGCCAATGGCCATAGCACACTATTCCAACCGAAATCACAGGTTTTTTCAGAAGATTTTAATAAAAATTTGACAGCCGCAGAACCGTACGTCACTTGGCAAGGCGTGCTCCATGAAATTTGCGTTTGCACAAATGCTGGCTCTGCCTTTATCGAGAGAAAGTGGAAACAGCCACACCCGATCGAGGGCATTACAGCAGTAACCGACGTTATCACTGGCTGGAAACTGACGGTATTCACGTTGATAAAGGCGGAAGGCGTGATTATGTCCTTGTTCGCATAGGAGGGAGGGTATTTGGATGGAACCAAAAGTTCCGCAAACGTAAATATCACCAAGCTCACCTCGCACGGGGACAGTTTTGTGGCTGTCAAATTTTTGTACAAATCTTCTGAAAAAAACTGTGATTTCGGTTAGAATAGTGTGCTATGGACATTGGCTTCCGAATTCATCAAGAAAAACGTTACCTTTGCCTGGCTGCTAAGTTCAATTAGCAAAATTAGCTTAATTAATGTGTGACGCGAATGCAAACGGCCTGAATCCGTGGCAAAAGTCTCTGTGCTTGTATTCCAAGTAGTTTCATAATTTTCTGAAGTTAAACCTATTTTTAGAAATTTAATCACACTTTCTCACCGGACACCCTACCTCATCCGGCGTGAACTCACCCAGTAGTTGTTGTTGTTGATGTGATTTACGGCAAACGCTACGCATATGGGTTTGCAACGTTATTTACATGTTACGGGAATGGCCCATCATTTGCTACAGAGAGTTTTAGATGGTTCGTGTATTGCATGTTTCAGTTTCCTATTTTTGTTACGTAAATATTAAGGAAGCTCGTGTACGACACCTTCTCTGTGCAGAACTTGAACCCACATATGGTTCAAGAGGACCTGCAAAAACTGGATTGACGAGAAATGACGTGGAAATTGGAATTCATTGTTCAGGGTGGCCATGTCTTCAAGTCGCGGCTGCGAAAGTAACAAGGTATCGAGCATGTGAGGCAGCGGGATAAAAACATCCCCTCGTTGAGGTCAGCTCAAAGGTCGTGCTCAAGACTGGGAGGTGAATGGTCCGACTGCGCTGTTCTGCTGCTCTCTATAGGTTATCAGACAAAGTTTAGTGATGGATGATGATCAAGTGCCCCCGAAGTCAGCCTAGGACGCACATCCCCCCCCCCCCCTGTCTCCCACTCATTCCCCTGTCTTCTCTATATCTGTCGACGACTGTATGCCGCTCGTACAGCCAGCTGTTTCGAGGCGATGACATAAAATCGATATAAAAGTAAACCACAGAGAAAACAGAATGCACGCAACGATGGACCGCCATCAACCGTGTCTGTTGTCGTTAGTTGTCTAACATGTACATATAATGATACTAAGTATGTATCATATGTATGATGTAAATATGATACAGTGAAAGATGAAAGTCACTGAAAAGGTTAGCCAGCTGTAGGACTCGAACCCACATCTTCTGGATTACCGGTCCAGGGCTCTACCAATTGAGCTAAGCTAACACGCCTTCTCAGCGACTTCCAGGGTGCGTCATCTGGTGGGACAAACCAGTCACTCTCTCTCACTCATCCTCCTTTCACTCTTACATTTTTGCACACGCCTACACACATTCATACGACAGGGAACGACGCAAGCGGCAAATGTTGAACATGAGAGAACTGATGTTCTGAGGCTCCCTGTCGTATCCCTGTCGTATGAATGTGTGTATGCGTGTGCAAAAATGTAAGAGTGAAAGGAGGATGAGTGAGAGAGAGTGACTGGATTGTCCCACCAGATGATGCACCCTGGAAGTCGCTGAGAAGGTGTGTTAGCTTAGCTCAATTGGTAGAGCCCTGGATCGGTAATCCAGAAGATTCGAGTTCGAGTCCTACAGCTGGCTAACCTTTTCAGTGACTTTCATCTTTCATCGTTACTTTCTTAGGCAACTTGAGGCCTTGGCTGCGTTCCAATACCTCGCGCCCGCGAAGCCGCCTGACTAGGCAGCTGAGTATACCCCTTTGCTTGTCACTATGGGAACAGGCTTGCCTAGCCGAGGCTCCTGTGGCGCCATCTCGTTGCTCACACAAGAAATGCGTACGGCGCAAGCGCAGCAGGACTCTAATGCGCTAAGTTTGTAGGACATCGTGCATAAACTGTCACCTTCACAACTAAACATGTGTTGCAACTCTCTACGCAGTTTTAAAAAACATACCACTATGTGCAACTTTACATTTAAAGCCAGCAGAAACAGCGGGGACGCTGGTACCGTCAACGCGCGTCTCCATCCCGGCTGTCAAATGGTCAGGTGCATAACTAGACTGCATCGATGTGCACTAGGCGGTAGCCGACTGAATAGCGGACTTGGCGAGATTTGGAACGAGACTTAACATGGCGGCACTTCCGGTTAGACCGCTAGGCAGTCGACTAACCGGGGTATTGGAGCGCAGCCCTTGTTTGTGATTGTCCCTTCTATGTTGTTCCAGCCTCAGAACATCAGTTTTCTCATGTTTAACTATGACA